>NW_013952637.1:193016-204667 GCF_001266775.1 Austrofundulus limnaeus
TGGCCTGTTGATGAGTGTAGACTGTACAGTCCTGGCCGGTAGATGAGTGTAGACTGTAGAGTCCTGGCCTGTAGATGAGTGTAGACTGTAGAGCCCTGGCCTGTAGATGAGTTTAAACTGCAGCGTCCTGACCTGAAGATGAGTGTAGACTGTAGAGTCCTGGCCTGTAGATGAGTGTAGACTGCAGGGTCCTGACCTGTAGATGAGTGTAGACTGTAGAGTCCTGGCCTGTAGATGAGTGTAAACTGCAGAGTCCTGGCCTGTAGATGAGTGTAAACTGTAGAGTCCTGGCATGTAGATGAGTGTAAACTGCAGTCCTGACCCGACGAAGTAACTCGTCTGTGCTGGCTCATTCTTTTGAACAGTGGCTGTTTTGTTTCCCCAGTCCTCCTGACACTCCAGACTGCTGAACACAACGTGGCTGAAACTATCAGCTTAAGAAAAAGGTTTTAGGTCCTACAGCACCTATGGTTCTCAGACTGCTCTCAGACTTGCGTTTTTTTTTTAAATTAAAATCCAGTACCGCTAATTAATTATCTGACAGTCATCATTATCTTGAACAGCGGAAGGTATGGCTGCCAATGAATCACAACAAACCTGATGTATCCAACTGCACCCCTTCCAGATAAACACACTTATTGTGAAGGTATACATCCTTCCTGACTGTTGCTTTCGGTCAGGGTTCTGTTTTCCCACAATGCTTTGTGTCTGCTTACGTAGCAGGAAGGCAACAGCGAAAACAGTAAACATTTGTAATCCATACTAAAATTTTGTAATTATTGATTTATTTTACTTTACAATCAGAGCTCCTTTTTAAAAAAAAAAGTTTAAATGCTGGAGCTCAGTACTTGACGTAATTGGCCAAAGCAACGGGGTTAGAGACTTATGCTGACGAACACTGACATCTAGTGGTCAACTGGAGCAACTACATGGAAAACTTTACAATTCAAGCTCTTATTTTGAAGGGAAGATGGTTTCCTTTTCTCCATGCTTTCCTGTCACAAATCAAGTTAGTCATGTACCCAGAATGTGTCACTTCAGTTTTCCAATAAACAGTTTTAAAATTACTTTATTGATGCTTCTTTAATAAAAAAATCTACAACAAACAAAAGAAAAAGACAAAGAAGCAGCTGAACTAGCAATCCTCAACAACTTTTTAATTTTTACACCAGGAGTCAAAGGTGTGTTTCAGGAACTCACATCCCCAGCAATCAGCAGATGGAGAATTAAGCTGTTAAAGGGTTCATACACTGCTATTTGGCAGTGCTGTGCAGTTAGTAAGTGTCAAATTGAACTTGTGCTTTATAATTAGCTTCCGCTAATATTTCTGTGGCTTAAGTGTTTTTAGAAATTGCGGAGCTAAATATTTTCATAAGCACTTTAGAAATTGCAGAGCTAATTTTTGCTTTAGCGCTGCCCACCGCTGGTAACTATTTACAGCCATTTAGCATTAGCTTCTACTAATTTATTTATTTATTTTTTGCATTTTTAGCATTTTAGCTTGAAGCTATATTCTTAATCTCCAAGAGGAGCTGGTAAAGGAGGTCTGGGTATCTGGGGTCTCTGAGACCCCACCACAGATGAAATAGACGATCTTATGAAGAACTCTCTGTCATGTTTGGAGTCTTTCATGACCAGAATAAGGTCATATTTTGGAGTAAATCCTCAGATGAAAAGCAGGGACTGGAGTTTCCACTGCAGGCCTGAGGCTGCAGTAAACAGAGGCGAGCACGATGGATGCTGAGGAAAAGAAAACAGACTTTAATGGTGTGAGCTGAGCCAGAATAATGATTCTTGTTTTGACAGATTTGGATAATAAAAAAGGGGATAAATCACAGGAAAAAGAAAATGCTGTTCCTGCTTCCGAGCATTTCTTTAGCTGTTACAACCAGGTGTTCTGAACAAAACCTTTTATTTTTATTTAAAATGACCACAAAGAGGAGGACGTGAGGCACGTCTCAGTCAGGATAGATTTGTTTTCGTAGATTTTAGCTTTGGGGTAATCACTAAGTTGAGCAGTCGGGCACCGTTTCTCATTCCAGTAGCAAGCCAGTGATTAGCCTGCAGTTTATTACAGTTTGCTTCCTTCGCCTGAATTTGTGATCCACTCTTTGACTGAGCCGAAGCTTCAGAGCTGCGTTCAGTCAAATAGATACGCTGCTGCTTTAGGGTCCTTTTGAGCTTAATTATATACAAAAGTCAGTTCGGAAGAAATTCATTGTTCAAAATTTAAATTCAGGTCTCAGAGTGTGTAGACGTTGATCAATACGCAGCTGTGAATTAGAAATGATTTAAATGTCTGTTTATCCCTGCGTACCTGATGAAACCTGTTCAGGGTACCAAGTGACTTGATAATACTCAGTATGTACCTGCTTCTTACTGTGTACATACAGGCTGTGTTGTGTACTGCTGGTTTGTGGTGCGATCGAGTGTCGACCCCAGGATGACTCAGCCCTGAGATCCAGCAAAGACATGATCCTTTCATGATTCAACAGGTGTGTTTCTGAGTACCACCTTAGGAAATACTTCAATCTCTAAGCACCACCAACAGGACAATCAACCTCAAACCGGGCCATACCTGGGTGAAGGCTACGGGATAAATCTTGTGCCAGCAGGAAGAGAATCTGAATTGCTCAGATTGAATCTGAATGTGCATAATATGAAATTGAACGCATTGGTTTGAAAATAAATTTCACTAAATTGAAACTGAATTAATTTGCTTTGAAACTGTATTTTGGTTTATTAAAAATTCAGTTTGACTATTTTCACTTTCAGTTCCATAATTCAGATTTTTGTGTCACATCCTGGTCCTTGAGAAAGCCAGGCAGAGTAATCAAACACAGATCCACAGATTTATGTTTCACTTTGGTGAAGTTTCCCTTCTGSATGTAACAGAGTTGATGCAATCCACTGWAAAAGTGACAAAAACASACAAAGTTATTTTATTGCAGTGATTAATTTGACCTATATGTAGAAAATGTTACATTTACATCATGGATCACATATTGATCAGATGCTGCTGCTGACTGATCCACACAGCCAAATTTAGAGAAGAAGCTAATCCGGTAAACAAAAAAATATTGTTTTATTAGCTTTTAGCTGCTATTAGCTTTTAGCTGATTAGTGGAGCCATCACTATCAAACATAACACCCCCTCCCCACGTTAGAAAGTTCTTGTTACTTGGAAAGTACTTCCTTTACCCTGGTATTTGTATTTACTTTGGTAAATGAAGTGGAAACAGAAGATAGCCCCAGAAAATGACCCCAGTTCCTGAAGAAATACTTGATAAAAATAAATAAAAAACAAGTCTTATCTTAAAATAACACTTCCATAGAAGCTGACTCACATAAAATAAAGTAAAATGAGGCTCGGTGCAGAATGAAAAAGCTTCCAGGTAGCAGAGACCTGGTGACTTCTCCACACGGAGTTCAGCAGAGTTTTTTAATAACATCTCAGTAAACTGAAAGATGAGATGAAACAGAAGAGACGACACGGAGAGTTTCTTTTTCTTCTTCTCTGTCTGGTTCTGCTCAGAGGGATAAAACAGGAACCAGAACACACCTGGAGTTTCTGAGTGAACGGCCCTGACGAGGACCAAGCCTCTCCCTGAGGGACTCCTTCAAGATGGAATTCATTACACACACACACACACACACACACACACACACACACTTCTAATTAATCACACGCTGGCCTTGGATTGGCTCAGATCAGCGTTCCTCTTGACCATCATTACCAGTTCCTTCAGAGACCACTTGTGTTTCTGCTGCGGATCAGTTTTACATCCAGAGTCTGAGCTCCCAGCAGGGATTATAGAGATTACACCCAGTTCAGGATTGTTTAACCCTTTGGTGGTCTTATCGAGTGTTTGTCATCTGCCAACAAAACATAAAGACAAATCTGAATGAAACCCTCTGAAATTTGGACCTTTTTGTAGTCTACCAATCCAATATGGCTGCTTTTCACCTGAAAACACAAAAATATATTTGACTACAGCTAAAGTGACAAAAATGTGATTGTTTATGACTTTTCATAACTCTGAGTGACAAAACGCTCCAGTTATTGTTTTAAAGTTTGACTAAAACAGTTTGTTTCTCCATTAGAGGACATATCTGCAAAATCCACTTTTTTTACCCTTAAATACATTTTGTTGTGTAAAATTTCCTTTAGTTTCTCCCGGTACTGTGTAGATATCTTTATATTCAGTTTGTGCCATAGTTTTCAGTTCATTGAATTTTGTTTTATTGAACAATAACGTGACAGTTTTTGCAGCAGAACTGCTAAACAGGGTCATGGACTACCAAGCTAACCAGTTTCACGAATCCGCAGTTCTTCATGCTTGTCGTCATTCTGCTCTGGGTCCAACATGTGAGACTGGATGGACAAGTCTTCACTTGTTGACATCTTTTAATCAATTAGTAAATCTAATTTGTCTGCCAACAGTTTCCAAAGTTAGCAAAAGGGCTAATCTGCTAAATGAAAAGCTAGTTTAATTAGCAGATTAGTGGAACTATGCCCACCATTTTCTTTAGGCAACAAATTAATTATTTAAATGTGAAAACGAAGAGTTTTAAAGCATGATATTTCTACTTTAATAAATCAGTAAAGCTATTTGGTCCACCAACAATTTTCAGTGTTAGCAAAAGAGCTAATCTGCTAAAAGAGAAGCTAGTTCAGTTAGCTTAACTGTGACCATCACTTTCTTTAGGCAACAACTGGATGATTTAAATGTGAAATGGAAGGGTTTTAAAGCACGCCATGTCCACTGTAAAGGCTGCGGGTGACTAATTCCTTCAGGTGTTGGTTTCCAGGTGGATTCAGTTCTTCAACACCTCGTTTGATCCGCTTCACTGCGAGTGAAGTTGCTGAAGTCGGCTTCTATCATTTTCCTGACCTCCAGGTTGGAAGATGCAAAGTGTGAGGCGTGCTTGAAATAAAACAAACAAAGCAGGGCTTTTAAAGTTTCTGAGAGTGCGCCAGGAGAGCCTTTCTCCTTCGCCGCTAATTGGGCCTGGCTAATGGATGTCTCCATCTKCAGAACCGAGCTCAGCACGCAGCCGAGTCAAACGAGCAAGGCTGGAGCTCAGCTTGTTGCTTCTGTCTGTCAGCACTCCGAATAACAGAAAATTCCACTCTCCAGGTCTACACAACCACATTTAAATGTCCTTGTATCAAGTGTGATTTGGAGATATAGTCATGGGAGTGCACTCCTGCATTGGACCGGTGGCTGGAATAAAAAAAAGTTCTCATAAATCATCCATTATCTCTCAGGCCGTGCAGCAGAACATTAACGCAGTGGGGCTGCTTCCACAGCAGCAGGTATGAAGTAACAACGACTATTTTCCTGGGCRTAACAAGGTCTTGAGCTGCTCCGCTGTATAATTAAGATGCTGATAAATGGGGAGTGTGTTAGCTGCAGCCGCGGCGTTTCATCGGACAGCAGCGCCCAGAAGGAGCGGCTCGCCACATCAATCAATGCGAACAGTTCGCCGAAGGGCATCAAAATGTCAACGGAAGCGCGTTTCCAAGTCTTCAAATGAACACGAGCGCCTGGCTTTTCTGAATAACAACTCATCCCGTGGCCCCGGCTGCTGTCGCTACTGATTCGTCTTCATTAGCAGAACAAAGCGCACATCAAGGGTGCGGAAGAAAAACGAGACCAATAATCTCATCATTCTGACAATAAACACACAGCGCTTCATCGTGGAGCCGGGATTAAACCGGCCTGTCAGCCACTCAAGTGCACGACACTCGGCTGCCGTAATTAATGCGAGAATTTGACGTCGCCGTGCTTTTTTTTTGCTCGTCGCCCTGTTATGATTCCACTCATCGCACACCTTCCTTTGTCTTCATTAATGTGAGACATCCTCTGACTCCCCGCTGCAGAGAGGAGCTCTTCAGCAGCACCTGGAGAGGCCGACATAAATGGACCGCGCAGGAACAGTTGGACCCGAGCCGCTGCTGACGGCAGCAGCGTGTTGGGACATATTAGCATGGGAAGTGTGTGAGAAACCATTTGTGGCTTTTGGCCCTGAAACAGTGCGAGATAATGGACGGTAAAAACAAAGACACGTCCTCCGAATCTGAAATGTTACGACCTGCAGAGCTGAATTATCAGGTAATGAGGACAAAAACATCACGCATTAGTCACCTCCGCGTGTTTCTGCTGTAGATGAAACTCTAAACAAACAAGGTTTGAACAGACGGGAACAAAAGAACTGATAAATTTAACAAGAAATAATCAAAGCTCAGTCCTGTTTGTAAAGTTAGAGACTGGGAGAAAAGAGGCAACATTTCCGTCGAGGCTTCGCTGAAATCTGAGGTTTTGCAACCAGCTGGCTGCATTTTGTTCTGCCAGTTTTAGAAAACAATTTATTTTTCTGTGCACAGTGTCTCATCGTCCACCTTGGCCCGGTCGCCAAACCCTGAGCCTCTGCAGCTTGTAGAAGGAAATTAGAAACAAGCGTTTTGGAGATTCCCTCATGAATCCTCTTCACTGTGTAGTCCCAGCCTCAGTGATCTTCTGTTTGATATTTATCAGTAGTTCATCAGCTGGGACATCAGTCACAGAGCACGGATAGTAGAGTAAAGGGCTCGACGCACGGGCAGCGACAAACTACAGCGATTAACGGCTGTCATCGCAGCCAGGGTGAAACCCGACACACGBGACGCGATAGCGATCGCAGTGTTGCGAACCGCGCTTTTTCAGGTCGCTTGTCTTCACGAAATTTGATTGGTTCTTGACTCTGAAGGSGGGTGTGCATTACGGACGTGTAAACTAAACAAATCTTGCGATGCTAATGACATTGAAAAACAAACACACATCAAGATACAGTTTTATGAGGAAAAACTTACCATAAACTTCACCCTGGTGCCAATAAATTCCCACAAAGCTTTTTAGTAATCACTTGGTGAAAGTGTTAGCTAACTGCAGTGTGTAGCATACTCTCCTCTCATTGGTCAGTCAATGAAACCCTCACTGATTGGTTGTACGCTAAGCGACAGCRACAAAAGTTGAACATTTTTCAACTTTCMTWTGTCRCDTCRCAAGCTCGCGTGTGCACGTCTACGTGTACGAGCGCGAAATTTCACATGCACTATTTTCGCCAGTCGCTTAGCTGGAGGAGGGCAAGCGATTGTCGCCTCACCGCACAGGCTCCATAGGAAATGAATGGAGAGCGAGCGACGTCGCCTCCCGTGTGTCGAGCTCTTAAGAGATGAACATTTTCATTCAGGCTAGGCTAACCGCTAACTGCTGACCTGTTTTTTTCTTTAAATCATTTTTTTAGACTTATAAAACTAATTCTAAAATAAATTAACGCTACACGATCAAATAATAAAACTTTAAGCTGTATTGGACACAGTTACACTAATAGCAGAACTAGCTTCTCGTTTAGCGGTTTACCATATTTGCTAACTTTGAAAACGTTAGCGAAAGGATTAGCTTCCACTAAATTAGACTCCGCTAATTTCAAGTCCAATATAGAAGTTCTATTTGTTTTTTGTGTATCGCAAATTCAATTTGAATTACTCCCTCTAACAAACTGGATTATTGTTTAGTGGATTAGCGTTAGCAGAGCTAAGATTTTTGTTTAGAAAATGAGCATTAGTGGAGATAAGGTTATTGTTTAGTGGATTAGCGTTAGCTGAGCTAAGACTCTTGATTAGCAAATTAGTGGTTAGTGAAGCTAACTTTGGTTAGCAGTGCTCTGCTCAGAAACATTTGTATAAAATAGATTTTTTTGGTTTTCTCAGCGTTACGGTGTGGATGCATGTGTGACTGGTTTGTGTCAATGCTGAATTTATCAGATGTGCTGATCAGGCGGGAGATATTTTGCTAACAGGCAGACAAAACATTAGCACCTTTATTGCAGTCTGCAGCAGATGTGAATAAAGAGACTTGATGCTTCAAACTGAAGCTGCTTCACAGACAAAATGATCAGTTTTTCTTTCTATCCTGTTAAAAAAGTAGTTTATTTCCTTGAGGATGTATAACTGAACTCTGGTGTTTAGCTGCAGATTATTATATCCAATAATGTTTTAAATTGTAGCCGAGTTCATTCAGTGTTTTAGAACCATTGAGACAAATTTAAACTTAAAACATCTAACGATAAAACTTAGATTTAAATCTTCAACATCAAAGAGTTCAGAAAATCTAATTCCCTTCTCTGGTTTTCTTCCTCTCTTTCCCCTCTCTGGGCTCTGAAACGTGGGGTTTTGAAGTCACGTAAATATGAATATTTGCATAAAAATGGGAAAATAACCGTTAACGAGCAGACCAGAGCTGAGCAGCATTCAGCGACAGAATAAAGACATAATGTGTGACCTTGTTTCTCCTGTAATCAAAACCACAAAGTCTCATCTCGCAAAATGTCCTCTCAGGCTCACAATACACCCGGCTAATGAAGATAACAGGAGAGAATGGAAAATAACGGAGGAAAA
This sequence comes from Austrofundulus limnaeus, assembly GCF_001266775.1. Classification (NCBI taxonomy): domain Eukaryota; kingdom Metazoa; phylum Chordata; class Actinopteri; order Cyprinodontiformes; family Rivulidae; genus Austrofundulus; species Austrofundulus limnaeus. The sequence continues at coordinate 201,460 of NW_013952637.1, forward strand.
TGAAAATAAAACAAGAGAATTATGAAATCATTAGAACACTACATCCTGGTAAAATTATCTAAATGATCTAAAAAAGTTAATAAAATAAAGTTTTATTAAATCAACATGAAAGATGGCGGGTGATATGTATTCCTCAAAATCAGTAAACAGATTTATTTTAAATCATGTAAACAGTTCTGCAGGTGTTCATGGCGTGTTGAGGTTATGTGGTACCGTTGGTCACATTTAGATTGAAACAATGTTTTTAAAAGTAGTGTGTATTTTCTAAATTCACATTAAAGCACATTTAAATAGTTAAATCTAAATGCTGAAGCTAAATATTAAATATTAACTCTTAACTGCTGAAAGAAAAAATGTAGCTAATATGCCAGTTTGCACTTCCTCTAACTTGAAGTAACAAAATAAAAGCTCAAATGTGTTTATAAAATAATATTGTCTCCTAACATGTGCCTATAAATGTTTACCTTCATTATAATGCTTTTTCTCCACAATACATTTCTTTATAAGACATTATGTTTATTCTATAAACACATTTGAACTTTATTTTGGTACTTCTGGTTAAAGGCAGTTTGAATTTGCATGTTAGCTAAATATTTAGTTTCACTGAAACATTCAGATTTAGCATATAGATTTAACATTTAGATTGAGACTTTAAAATTTAAAAGATTTATATTTAGATTGAACATTCATTAGAAATATATTTAGGTTTATCATTTCATAGACTTATATTTAGCCTTTAGCTTTAATATTTAATAGATGTATATTTAGATTTAACATTTATTAAATTTAGATTTCTCATGTAAAAGATTTATGTTTTGAAGAATAGAATAGAATAGAAATATACTTTATTGTCCCATCGAGGGGAAATTCAGCTGTCACAGCAGCGTCAGTGCAAAGGTTCACACACTAGTTACTTTACAAGATAGTACACACAAAACGATATTAACACTGACTAGCAATGATACAACTACTAATAATAAAAAATATAATAAGAATTGTGCAAGAATATTTGTAAACACTTATTATGATTTTTGGGCGTGGTGCTGGTTATAGAGTCTAACAGCAGCTGGGAGGAAGGATCTGTGATAACGCTCCTTTGTGCACCTCGGATGCAGCAGTCTGTCATTGAAGGAGCTCTCCAGTTCAGCCACAGCTTCATGCATGGGGTGGGAGATGTTCATCAAGGATGTTATTTTAGTCAGAGTTCTTCTGTCTCTCACCACCTGCACTCTGTTGAAGGAGCATCCCAGCACAGAGCTGGCCTTCCTGATGAGCTTATCTAACCGCTTCCTCTCTGCTGCATTTAGCATTTAGCCTTAGCATTTATGTACATTTAGATTTAACATTTATTAGATTTAGATTTAACGTGTAAAATATTTATATTTAGCTGTAACATTTGATAGATGTGTATTTAGATTTAGCACTTATTAGATTTAGGTTTAAAGTGATCATACTGGTTTATATTTAGAAATTAGCTTTAACATTTATTGGTGTATATTTAGATTTAACATTCATTATTTTTCCCCCACCCCTAAAAACATCAACAAAAAGAKATCTGAGATCTCAACGGGACTTGCCGGTTAAATAACGGTAATTAAATAAAAAGTATAAATGTGCTAAAAAGTGCCGTTAGAAAATCAAACATTAAACATTGCTGGAAGCTAAATGTGAGGAACTTCAGCTGTTGTTTTTAGCACTTGCTGCTTTACGAACAGATGACTCTCAGCTACTACCACCAAACTTTACTTCGTCTTTGACGCCGACTGAGCTTTAGCCGCTTTAATTTGGCTAATTTTGATTGTTTCAATTGAGTTTCAGCTGTGTTTACATTCAGCGAATACCCACCAGGGTGAACTCTTTTAATTAGAGTAACTGATTTTAAAATCCCATATTTTTAATCGTAGATCACTTTATCTATAAAAACAAACACGTTGAACTCGTAACGCTGCGTCGTAGAAAATATTTGGGTTGTTTTGGACGTCGCGTTCAAACCTGTTCTTATTTGTCATCATCATGTTATTAGTCACTTGTTTTTATATAATTTACAGCCCAAATATATTTTCCTCATCATCATTTTTGCATGAAAATGGTCAAAGAAAGTAAGCATAGCAACAGTAACCAAGGGGCCCGGAGCTCCGTTCAGTCGGGAATAAAGGAGCTTTATTTTTTTTATTTTTGCATTCGTTGACTGAAGCTGACTCTGTTTGCTGCTCCTCATCCTCATGTTGTCAGAATGTGATGAAGGACTCTTCAGACGCACAAACAACAACCGTTAGCTACAGATAAACACGCCTCCCTGCAAACACGTGTTTTAGATTTTATTTTATTATTTATTTGTAATTAATTTATTTTATTTCATTTTTTATTTTTTATTTCATTCCAGTTTAAAGTGGTCTGGGTCCCTCTCGGCGCCTCGCTGCTCCGTTTGGAGTGATTCTGGCTCGGGTTCAGACTGTTTATCGCATCACGCCTCCAAGATTCGTCCTGACCCCGACGCCCGAGTCTCAGAGAGCGCCGTTTGTTTCCTCGTGTGTTGCCACGGCAACACCCCGCAGGAGCAAAGGACAAGAGGGACGGAGCCGTGGCTCAGAGACTCTTTTACCTTTTTTAACTCCGGAGCGTTCCTGGAAAGAGGAACCGCAGCTTGAAGAGGCGCAGAGGAAATGCTCATCACCCGCCGGCTTTTACACTGAAACATTGAGAAATGAGTCGCAGACGTTTTGTTGAAATCTGGAAGGATCTCCTGTTAGTTTATCTCAAATATTTACATCAACTATAAAAACAAGACTGTAAAAAAATGTATCGTCACACGTACGTCACCATCTTATTATTATTTTATCGGGTAAATGACTATGGTTATTATGTACTTTAAATTAAAGCGGAGCGCGCTGACGAGACGAGAATGTTAAATATAAAATAAAGCAGTCTGAAACTGAAACAGACGACTGACGTCAACAGAGCTGCTTCATGAAAGGCTCACTTCAGATTTAGACTTTTAGCTTTCAAGTTAGCTCCCAAGCTATTAGCTCGGGAGCTAACGCCATATTTATTAGTAATATTTACAGTGTGTGTATATATATGTTTCTTCACTCTCAGCTATTTTAAGTAAAATTAGTTTTTACTTGTCAGGTCTAAAGCTGAAATAATTATAAAGTAAATATGTTTTATAGTATTTTTTTAGTGTGTGTATATATATATATATATATAT
>NW_013952637.1:205966-209237 GCF_001266775.1 Austrofundulus limnaeus
CATTTATGGTTTGATTTCTTTGTATGTATGGATCACTTGGGTTGTTACCAACATCTGGTGAAAATTTCATGTCATTAACACCTCTAGTAATATATTTACTGAGAAAAAGGGTGACGTGTTCAATACTTATTTTACCCGCTGTATTGTGCAGAACGTAGAAATTAATGGGGGGTTTTTTTTGTCGCACATTATATCTTTTTAGCCTCGACTCTGTCTTTTAGTCTCAACGTAACCCATCATCATCATCTTCATCCCCAGAATGCATTTCTTCAGTAACAAAATKGTGGCGTGATTAAGTGAAGTTTTTTTTAAGTGATCAGCTGTTTTCATGTGTCCCAAACAGCAGGTTTTAGAATAAACAATAACGTGATTAACTCAACATGTGATTAGAGTCTGAGATCTGTTATAAAATAATGTTAGAAAACGTCAGAGTACAGGTTGGGGATGACTCTCAGCTACTACACAACAAATCTCAGCTCAGGTTTTGTGTTTTCTAAGTTCAGTTGTCTGCGACGGCCATCTTGAATGGTGTTGAATATTTTGCTAACAGACACAGGAAGAGCAGCCGAGCGCAGATTATCTTTTAATCTTTCATTACCTGAACTGACTGGAGTTTCTCTGCTCGGACGGGTTCTGTCAGATGAACGATGGTGACGGTGAGTAAAAGATAAGTCAGAAACTTATGAAGGCATTTAGTTTGGATGTTTTCATGCTTGAAGATAATGAGAATAAAAAGTGATGGGAACCTGCCTGCACTCACAGCTGTGCTTTGATATTCATGAACAACTGTCTGAGGTGGATGTTAGAGATACCTCTCCCACTTTCATCTTCCTCCCCCGGCTCTTCCCCGAGTGTCTCCCTGTGGTAACACATCTGAGGCCGTGCTCTCAGAACGTACACGGGTTTCTGCACGCCTGAAAAGGTCCACATAATCCTGCTGCAGGACTGATGAGCTCATTAAACAATTAAACACTTCATTCTGACTTATATTAAGGGTGGAAATCAGCAAAGAGGCACGGTGCGTCACAAACGCATGACTTGTTGAATTTTATGTCTCAATCTTTTTACCCGATGGGTTCCAGCACACAGACTGTATATCAGCCGTCTTCAATTAAAATTCAGTGAGGTTCGCCTCGAGAAATCTCTTCCTAGCAAGAGTCCAGAATATATATATTTAAATTCTCTTTCAGTGACAGCCATGCTGGTTCTCTTCAATCACATATTGTCCTTTCAGGCCTGTAACTGGGGGCAGCTAGACTTGCTCTGCAGGGAAACAGAAAAAAACAAAACTAGACATGAGTATTACCATAAATATTAGAAAAGATGCACCCTCTAAAATAAGTTATTGTTGACTGTAGAAAAATCTGTTACATAAAATGGAATACAATAAATGCTAGAACAGGTGCACCCTAAAATATACCGTAAACTGTATAAAAGCTGGAAATAAGCTGTTACACCAAAAACAAATTACTGTAAACTGTTGAAAAAATGCGCTGCATAAAACAAATTACAATAAATGTTAAAAAAGCTGTGCCACCTAAAACAAATTACCGTAAATGTCAGAAATGGCCATAAATGCTAGAAAAGCTGTGCCACCCATAACAAATTACCATAAATGTTATAAAATATGCGCTACATAAAACAAATAACCATAAATGTCAGAAGACCTGTGCCACCTAAAACAAATTACCGTAAATTTTAGAAAAGCTGTTCCATTTAAAGCAAATTACTGTAAATGTAAGAAATGCTGTGCCACCTAAAACAAATTACGTAAATATTAAAAAAGCTGTGCCACCTAAAACAAATTACCGTAAACATTAGAAAAGCTGTGCCACCTAAAACAAATTACGTAAACATTAGAAAAGCTGTGCCACCTAAAACAAATTACCGTAAATGTTAGAAAAGCTGTTCCACTTAACACAAATTACTGTAAATGTTAGAAAAGCTGTGCCACCTAAAACAAATTACCGTAAATGTTAGAAAAGCTGTGCTACCTAAAACAAATTACTGTAAATGTCAGAAATGGCCATAAATACTAGAAAAGCTGTGCCACCCATAACAAATTACCATAAATATTAGAAAAGATGTGCTCCATAAAACAAATTACCGTAAATGTCAGAAGACCTGTGTCACCTAAAACAAATTACGTAAACGTTAGAAAAGCTGTGACATTTTAAACAAATTACCATAAATTGTAGAAAATCTACGCTACATACAGTAAATTAAGTTACTGTAAATGCAGGGACAGCTGCAGCAGCAAACACCTACAACAAGTTATTTTTACAGATATTGACACCAGATTTGACATAGTAGTATCTGAGAGTCATCCACAAATTATATTTAAGTGCTAACAGATCATACAAGACTACGCCATCTACAACTTGACCAAACAGCTAAAACTCTGTCATGTCTCTGTAAAAGATGTATAAAACTCTGTGTTAAAGAACAACGGGGTAAACCTTTTCTTTCATTTTTACTTTTCCTTGCTGGTTTTTGAAACTCTGCGGCTCAATCGCCTGCACGGTGGGACAGCACATCTGGATGAGCGTTTAATCCTGTCTCGTTAATAAGCCCAGCTTTGAAGTGACTCTTTGAAGGAGGTCCTAACATCTGGCTGACTTCAGGCAGCATCTGTAGACAGGACAAACACCAGAACTGCAGGGACAAACTCAGGATTTCATCAGTTCAGAACCGTCAGAGTCCTCGCATTTTAAATCTCTTCATCTGCAGTTCCCGGCAAAAACTAATTATGAAGCTAAGAATGAATAATACCCAGTTTTAGTTCAACATGGCCGCCACAGAGCTCAGGTTTTGTTAGGCTCATTCCAGCTACTGTCAGAGACACGAGCTGAAACATGAATGTCTTTTTGTTTGACAGAAGAGGATTAAAAACTGATATTGATAGGAGCTCCGAGTCGATCAGATGACATTTAACGTGACGTCTCATTTACTTCTCTTCACATCCAGACTTTAAACGCTGCAGCTATTAGACAGGGATCGCCCGGATAATTAATCTTWCACATGCTGTTCATTAGGTTTGCCGTACGGTGTTTAGTCTGCTGTGAAATCAGATGCAGATAGTTTGTGTGTCTGAGTGTGCAGAGGATTCCTGGTTCCTCCCTGAAACACACCTGCGCTCGCTGACAGGTGAGCACCGGAGCGTGARCTCTGACCTGCAGGGGAACCGTTTGGTCACTGAGGAGAGGAGGACATCAGCTGAGACGAGACGAGAGTACAACTCTGAGACTCAGAGTTGTACTTTCATGTACTT
>NW_013952637.1:209809-210930 GCF_001266775.1 Austrofundulus limnaeus
CTACTCAGAGTTGTACTCTCCTCTACTCAGAGTTGTACTCTCCTCTACTCAGAGTTGTACTCTCCTCTACTCAGAGTTGTACTCTCCTGTACTCAGAGTTGTACTCTCCTGTACTCAGAGTTGTACTCCTGTACTCAGAGTTGTACTCTCCTGTACTCAGAGTTGTACTCCTGTACTCAGAGTTGTACTCTCCTGTACTCAGTTGTACTCTCCTCTACTCAGATTTGTACTTTCCTGTACTCAGTTATACTCTCATGTACTCAGAGTTGTACTCTCCTGTACTCAGAGTTGTACTCTCCTATACTCAGAGTTGTGCACTCACATACTCAGAGTTGTGCTGTACTCAGCAGGAAGCAGAGTGTTATGGATCCAGCAGCTGATGGAGTCGTTACGGTTTTGGGTCAACAGAACCTGCAGAACATTTTTAGATCAAATTTTCTTTTAATGTATTTGTGAATGTGACTTCTTTCATTTTTTCATCCAGTTTTACTCAGAGTTGAGGTGAAAGGCAAAAATATTTTCTGTCTCTTTCATCAAACGTTTCTCTTTTCCATCACCTTTACTTTCATATCTGACTGAAACAGAAGAGTCGTTAATGGAAATCAGATCAATGTGCGACTGGATGACTTCGCTTTAATCCAGCTAAGATGTGAATGTTTCTTATTTCATTAACGGTTGAATCATCTGAACAAAAACTGAGTTAAAAAAGTCTGTTTTTAACTGTAGGATCGAAGGCAAATCTTTACAAGGCAGATTATAACTGTTTACAAGGCAGATTATAACTGCTTAAAGATTCACTGATTGTTGAAGACAAACAAGAACACGGTTCCAGTTTGAGACTGGGACTGGTGAGAGAACAGATTTATATTCCAAACAAATCCATGAGCTCACTCACCCGCTGAGGATTTTCTGCTTCCAGATGGAATCAGACCTTCTTACCATAAGATTAGCACATAAACAGATCTCAGCAAGTCAGAGGCTGAGTCATCTCTGTTCAGCTGAGTCCCCTGACCACAACTGAGTCCCCTGACCACAACTGAGTCCTCTGACCACAACTGAGTCCTCTGACCACAACTGAGTCCTCTGACCACAACTGAGTCCTCTGACCACAACTGAGTCCT
>NW_013952637.1:213090-220665 GCF_001266775.1 Austrofundulus limnaeus
CAACTGAGTCCCCTGACCACAACTGAGTCCTCTGACCGCAACTGAGTCCTCTGACCGCAACTGAGTCCCCTGACCGCAACTGAGTCCCCTGACCACAACTGAGTCCCCTGACCGCTACTAAGTCCCCTGACCACAACTGAGTCCCCTGACCACAACTGAGTCCTCTGACCGCAAATGAGTCCCCTGACCGCAACTGAGTCCCCTGACCACAACTGAGTCCCCTGACCACAACTGAGTCCTCTGACCGCAACTGAGTCCTCTGACCGCAACTGAGTCCCCTGACCGCAACTGTGTCCTCTGACCGCAAATGAGTCCCCTGACCGCAACTGAGTCCCCTGACCACAACTGAGTCCCCTGACCACAACTGAGTCCCCTGACCTTAATTGAGTCCCCTGATCAGAACTAGGTCATCTGACCACAACTGAATCTTTTATTCTTTATGGTCTTTCAGTTCACAGACAAAATATTTTCGATCTTTTTCTTTTTTTGACTTTACTTTTACTCTAAAATCCTCTAAACACCAATGTCCTTCATGCTAAAAACAAACTGTGATTCTGTTTTCTAAAGTAGATAAAGTCCTTTTGAGCTTTAAAATGAAATGAGATTAATTGAGTCAGTAGGTGGATGATGTATGAATCACATTCTGTAAATAAAAGCTTTAAAAGTTCTAACAAGCAGCACTTCTGTCATCCTCTGAGCTTACGAGGCGTTTTTATGTGGAGCAAGTTGTTTTGTTTGTTTGTTCCTGTTTGTATCAAACAGCGAGCGGAGCTCCAAGACGATCCGTATCAGAAGTTCTGATTCTTTTTGCTGAAGGAAGCAGCGCCGCTGACGCTGCCACATCGCATTATGCTCACACCGACAAAACAAGGGGACATAATCTGGGACAAGCTGTCGAGAATCATCTGAAACCACTTCAGCTAATCGGGTCTGAGATGCAGGATTCCTCTGATGGGTCGAAGCTTTTTAATAATGAAACCAAGAGAAAAAAATAATAAAGAAGGCGTTATAAACATAACTAAAAGTGTCCACAGCCAAGATTGGGAAGCATTCTTTAAATTCTCCCTGCAGTTGTTAAAACAGGCCACCTGAACACGGCTCACAGGAGCAGGATCACGGCTCATTAAAGCCATTTTTTGTTGGGTCCTGTTTTAAACKAAATGTAAGCTGATGTGTGAGGCTCAGGCTGCAGCAGCGTTGTGTCCGTGTCAGCACAATGAATGCTGCTGCCTCTGCCCTCATTACTTCAGCCGAAGGCCCCCCGGAGCCAAAAACAGATCCGATGGTCGGCCCAGACCGCCGGGACACGTGTGGTCCTGAAAACACTGCCACTCACCGCTCTTACAGATGGGACAGCACTGGTCCGGCTCGTACTCCGGGTCCACGCACTCCGTCTGAGGACAGGCCGCCACGGAACACAGAACCTCCCCGCTGGGCTCGCAGCGGCACTTCTCACATGGAGACACCTGCAGAGCGGGAAACGGGTTCATGGCTTCATTCAAATGGAACCGAGTCATTATCTTACCTGCTGCAGATCAGTTTGGAGAGTTTAGTTCTGACTGAYAGGATGAAAAACAAAGCGGGCCGCCTCGGCTCGCTTCGAACCCACCCTGACAGCCTCTACGTTTATTTATTCTGCTGGAGTACTTCAAACATAAATACCATCAATTTTACAAGTACTCGTACAAAATACCCCAATACTGTGAACTGATACCAATACGAGCATCGATACTGATATCAATGCTCTATTGAAAGTCTTATAATTTCTACGGGGTTCAAAGTGTAAAATAAAATGTTAATAAATGTCACAAACACATTTTCCTTTTTTATCTCACTTTGAGTGTAAAATCCAAGTTAAAAAAAATCCACTAACTTTTTATTGTTATTTAGCTCACTGTTCTTACATTTGTCTAAATGTGAAATTTAAATCATAAATGTTAAAGTTTACATTTAAAAATTTCGGAATGGAACGCAGCCTTTGCTGTTGGTGCACAGCTATTGTTGTGACATCATCATCCTGTGACAAAAGCAAATGCTAACACTGCTTTAGCTGTAGCAGCAGTGTTAGCAATGTTAATAGCATTAGCAACATTAGTAGCATTAGCTAAATTAACAATGTTAGTACTGTTAACAGAGGTAGCATCTTTAGTAGCATTAGCAATGTTAGTAGCTTTGACAGCATTATCACCATTAGCAGCATTAGCATTGTTAGCAGCATTAGCAAAATTAACATTAGCATTGTTCTTTAGCAACATTAGCAATGTTAGTAGCTTTGACAGCATTAGCACCATTAGCAGTTTTAGCAGTATACACATTGTTGGCAGCATTAGCAACATTAGCATTTGTCGCAGGATGATGAGGTCACAACAAAAGCCACACACTAATGGCAAAGGCTGTGTTCCATTCTGAAATACTTAAATGTTAATTTCAACTTTTAGCCACAATATTTATTTCTTTCTTTTACATTTAGTTTTAGGATTTAACATTTAATAAAAAATATATCTAAATGTAATAACAGTGAACTAAATAATAAAATGTGTTAGAGACATTTTGGTTTAACAAGCAGAAAGAAACTCTTGTTTGTGTTTATTTTAAAATGTTGCAGCGGTGTCTATCATCAGAAGAAGAGCCACCTTGTTCTAAATACATGTGTTTTTTTAAGTTCTAACTCAGTAAGTACTTGTATTAGTGAGTACTCAAACTGAAGTACTTGTATCAGGACACTCCCAGATGTGAAGATAAACAGATTAAAATCAGTTTTTAGTTTTTTMTTCACATGAGGTCACTGAGAGCTGCAGAGACAAACTTCATGTCAGATTGTCTCAAACATCTGTTAAATGTATCTCCGTCTGTCTTTGTTTCTGACTCCCCGCTCTGCTGCATTGATTGTTTTGCACACGTTAAGTGTGTCTGTAAGGACCGCACACATGCAGCCACACAATGCACAGCCCGCCTCTGGATTGTTTAGCAGAGGGCACATTTAGAGCCACAAAGCAGCTCCTATAGGGAAGTCTCCGCTCTCTGAATTGTATCGTCAATGAGCACCTCATCTTAGAGAGGGGCTGAGCTGAGAATTGAACCAACGCCATTCAATCAGGAGATAAGAGGAAATCAATAGGAGCGAGGAAACAAAAAAAAAAAAAGATGCTTCCAATTTTCTCCGTATATGAGCATTTCTGCAAATAGAACAAAGAGTGGGGAAAAGAGCGCACAGTTGGATTTACATTCAGCAGTTTCACTCCTCCAGAGGTTGTTCTGCACAAAGCCGAAGCTCCGCTCCCCTCTGGGAAGAATGGACGGAGGTAGCACTTAGCACAATGCCCCAGAATGTAGCAATCAGGCGTAACAACCTACCTGTTGTTTCATTTCCAGTCRCACGCAGCTCCGAGGCTCTGGCTTTAAATTCAGCCTCGACCCTCAGCTGAAACACTTCTCACGTTACAAAAAGAAGCAATTTGAGGTTAAACTCTTTGCCTCATAAACAAAACACTAAAATACTGAAGGATCAGTTCTTAATGAAGTCTGATTTCACCTTACATGTTTTATTTCCTGCATCCATTCAGACTCGTTCTTTAGCTGCTGTTTATGGAGGATCGACACTGATAGGATCAGAAATAAAAGCAGAATTTTATGAAAGGACCAATAAATAAATAAATACACTTAAATGCACCAATTAAATTTAAAAAAGGAGAACTTTACCTCATGTTTTATCGTTTAATTGACCTTCATATTTATATTTCCAGCTTAGTTCCAATAAATTATCATTATACTCTCTTACAAAAGTTGATTTCTTTTCAACTTTCATCATCTGCAATACAAATGTTTTCCTCTTATTTGACTGATAGGTGTCAGGTTGTGAAACATGGAAGCTCTGTGTCCGGGTCTCTCTGCCCTGTTCTGTGGGAGTTCCACAGGGTAGCATACTGGGCCCATTGCTTTTCCTATTATACATAAATGACCTTCCAAAAATATTGAAATATTCAAATATTTTAATGTATGCTGATGATACTGTTCTTTTTTTGTCTGATTTCAATAGATTTCATTGATAGATTTGCCTCAGTTTAGATTCAAGTTTAATGTTTAGTTTAAAATAAAGACACGAGTGTTTTCTTTCTTATCTTTGTTTCAAACTAAAGTTTGKCAGCAGCTCAGTAGATCTGCACATGGATCCTGCTCCTTCCTGTCTGTTGACCAGTAGGAGAGGCTCTGACTGGACCGGCTGCAGAGGACACACTGACCTTGAACTCCTCCAGCGAGGCGTAGCTCCTCCCTCTGAACTCGCAGTAGTTCTTCTCCTCCCTGCAGAGCGGGCAGCACTGGCTGGTGTCTACCCTGATGCAGCGGGGGTGGACCCGGGGGCACTCAGGTTTGGYGCACAGGGGCCCCTCGTCCGTGCAGAGGCAGGGGCAGGCGGAGGGGCCGGGGGTGAACTGCTCGCCGATGGCGAAGACGAAGCCGCTCTCGTCCATGCAGCCTTTGCCTCGGTAGTCGGGGTAGGCGTACTCGTCGATGGCGTCCAGCGACAGGGACACGTCGCTGGTCGGACCCTCGTCCGGCAGGACGTCCTGCTCGCTCAGGGAGGGGAGGGGCTTCCTGTCTTTGGCTCCTTGGTTCAGGGGACCGAGGTCTGGCCTGCCCAGACCAGGGGCAGTCCTGTTCCTGTCCTCGGGGGTCTGCTTATGTTGCTGCCTGTCCCCCCGGGCTTGGGTCAGCACCCGCTCTAGGCGGTCCCTGCTGACCGGCGAGGTCGCCACGGGGTTACACAGAACGCCGCTCAGCGGGACCGCCAGGAAGAAGAGCACCTCCGCTGTCATGGCAACACAGCGCAGCATCTCTTCCCACCACCAGCGAGGTGGGAAAACACCTCTGCTCACATAACACGCCAAGAACACGCCTGGAACACGCCTCACACATCAGGCCGCAGCCGCTCCATCTGCAGGGACACAACGACACCAAGACGAGTCTTTTTTTTTTACACTGCAGCAGAAAGAAGAACTGAATGTCAGTTTCTTAATTTCTTCATCATCAGTGACTTTTTTAAGWAGAAAAAGAAAGAGAAGAAAAAAGTGAAATGTAATGGGAAAGAGTGAAAGACAGATTAGAAGATATGTGAAATAAATATCGAGAAGACACGAGACAACACACTCGACATCTTTAGCTACATACCTACAGAAACACAGATAACAAAAACACAGCAACACAAAAAATAATTCATGTATATAATAATAATGATTATGACCTTGCTGAAAGGTATACATATACTGTGTATATATAAGCATGTCCATACCTACATTCATTCACACACACACACATATATATATACACACAGTATGTACCCCACCAATGGCCAAGTGTACACCAAAAAGCCCCAGAGAAGCCATAGCGAATAAACTGGTGCGTGATCACTGACAGCAATAGGGTGAATCTCACTGTCCGAAGTGTTGGTTAGTAATGAACTGCTGACTAAGAAATAATCCAGACGAGAATAAGAATGGTGGACATGTGAGAAGAAGGTATTTGTTGCTGTTAGTGTGAAGAGAACACCATGCATCGCAAAGTCCATAATCTCTCATAYACTGTTTAMCTATATTTATCGGTTGTCAACTGTGCTGAGTTCCTGCTGTATTTTTTCAGGACATGAGTCTGACCACTTCCTGTCTCAGGTCTGTCTCAGATCTGTCTCAGGTCGGTCTCAGGTCGGTCTCAGGTCAGTCTGAGGTCAGTCTCAGGTTAGTCTCAGGTCTGTCTCAGGTTAGTCTCATGTCTGTCTCAGGTTAGTCTCATGCCTGTCTCAGGTCAGTCTCAGGTCTGTCTCATGTCTGTCTCAGGTCAGTCTCAGGTCTGTCTCAGGTCAGTCTCAGGTCAGTCTCATGTCAGTCTCAGGTTAGCCTCATGTCAGTCTCAGGTCAGTCTCATGTCTGTCTCAGGTCAGTCTTGGGTCAGTCTCATGTCAGTCTCGGGTCAGTCTCAAGTTAGTCTCGGGTCTGTCTCAGGTTAGTCTCAGGTCAGTCTCAGGTCTGTCTCAGGTCAGTCTCGGGTCTGTCTCAGGTCAGTCTCGGGTCTGTCTCAGGTCAGTCACCGTTCTGTCTCAGGTCAGTCTCAGGTCTGTCTCAGGTCAGTCTAAGATCTGTCTCATGTCTGTCTCAGGTCTGTCTCATGTCTGTCTCAGATGTGTCTCAGGTCAGTCTCATGTCTGTCTCAGGTCAGTCTCAGGTTAGTCTCATGTCTGTCTCAGGTCAGTCTCATGTCTGTCTCAGGTCAGTCTCGGGTCTGTCTCAGGTCAGTCTCGGGTCTGTCTCAGGTCAGTCTCATGTCTGTCTCAGGTTAGTTTCAGGTCTGTCTCATGTCTGTCTCAGGTCAGTCTCGGGTCAGTCTCATGTCTGTCTCAGATTAGTCTCATGTCTGTTTCAGGTCAGTCTAAGATCTGTCTCAGGTCAATCTCAGGTCTGTCTCAGGTCAGTCTCAGGTCTGTCTAAGATCTGTCTCAGGTCTGCCTCTGGTCAGTCTCATGTCTGTCTCAGGTTAGTCTCAGGTCAGTCTCAGGTCTATCTCATGTCTGTCTCAGGTCAGTCTCGGGTCTGTCTAAGGTCAGTCTCATGTCAGTCTCATGTCTGTCTCATGTCTGTCTCAGATCAGTCTAAGATCTGTCTCAGGTCAATCTCAGGTCTGTCTCAGGTCGGTCTCAGGTCTGTCTAAGATCTGTCTCAGGTCTGTCTCAGGTCAATCTCAGATCTGTCTCAGGTCTGTCTCAGGTCAACCTCAGATCTGTCTAAGATCTGTCTCAGGTCAGTCTCAGGTCAATCTCAGATCTGTCTCAGGTCAGTCTCAGGTCAATCTCAGATCTGTCTAAGATCTGTCTCAGGTCTGCCTCTGGTCTGTCTCATGTCTGTCTCAGGTCAATGTCATATCTGTCTCAGGTCAGTCTCAGGTCTGTCTCAGGTCCGTCTCCGTCAGCCTGCTCAGGAAGCTGAGAGGAGTACGATCCTGGAGCCTAGAGGAGCTGAGTCAGCAGGAGGAGCAGTGACCGCAGTCTGATCAGGAAGGAAACAACTCAAATCTGCTTTTATCAAATGAACCCAGGCCGGAAGTAATGAAGAGAATAATTACAGTCAACTTTCAAAATAAAAGCTCGTCTGCTGCATCTTCACTCAGAAGAAAATGACTTTTTGCTCCAAACTCAAATGATTCGAGGTCAACAAAAGTCTGAAGAGTCCTCAGATCAGCTGCAGAACCTGAATGTTTTTGTTTTCTCCTCCTGAACTTGATTCACTGCAGAGTTTTAAAATTCAAATGCTGCGTTTGCTGGTCTACTTTATTTGTTCCTGCTTCACAGAGCGGCGCTGCCGGAGCCCGGCTCACCGGAGCTGAGCTCACCAGAACCCAGATCACCGTAACTACTTCTTCATATGGACCTGGTTTTAACAGGTCTCTGGTCTCACATGGACCCAGGTCTCTGTTGAAGGTCTGCACCTGTAGAGAGACGAGCTCGTTATAATCGTGATCTCGAGTTTGTGTCGGGATGACTCTCAGCTACAGTACTACCAGGCTAAACTTTAGCTGGTTCTCTGCTAGATA
>NW_013952637.1:221897-226771 GCF_001266775.1 Austrofundulus limnaeus
CTCCCATCCTGAACGGATCGCTGCTTTTTGCCCTTTACTGAAAAAAAAAAAACTAATAAAATGAAACACAGAGTTTATCTCCCCGCACGCTTTAACATTTACTGTTTTTTACTGTTTATCACAACCTTTACATACGTTTTTTTACAGTCATAACATTTTACTGCAGGTTTTAACCCTTTCAGCTGCAGGAAGTCTGCATGCTTTTTTCCTTTTATTTAATAAAATATTTATTGATTATTAATAAGATGCTTTTTGTTGCAAACTTTCACTATTTSGGTTTGATTTTAAACTTGTTTTATTTACGAGACATTCTGTCAAAAAAAAAGGTCAGAATTTAATTTTATCTCTTTCCTGCAGCTTTCTGCTGAAAATTCAAGATTCGGAGGAGCAAGGCTCTGCAGAGCTCAACTGCTGGTCCGCGTGCCACATAAGGTCAGTGTGGGGACTCGTTAGGACCGCCCTCATGTGACTGTTTTCACCCTGACCACAAATGAATGGTTTAACTTCCTCTTTTTTGGAAATATTTTAAATACACAAGTTTGTATTTCTAGCCTTTTGAGGACCACTCATTGACTTCCATTCATTTCTGTAGCCTAGCCCTGAMCTTTACCCTAAACCCAATTCTTACCTTAGTCCTAAAACCCTGAAACCAAAACTGGAGTTCCACCCTATTATGACCAGTCTTTGGTCATTAAAATGACTGCTGGTCCTGACAAGGTTAGTACAAAAAAAGGACTAAAAATGCAGCGGTGCTCACAGTTCAGGTAGCTTTGTATTTACTGGTTTGCCTTTTTTACTAACTCTGCAAACCGTTAGCAGATTAATTTGCTTCCACTACATTAATTTCTACTCATTTTAAACCATCTAAAAACACGTGTTAAACTTTTATTTTAATGCAGTTCATCCCTAGTTAAATAAAAACTGTCCCGTCTTACGAGCAGGACTGGACGTGTCAGGCACCGCGTGTTAGCATGTAGCATCTTTAGCAGCTAATCTTCAAACTTAAAGTGTCAAGAAGAAATAAAATAAAATTTAAATAACAAATACACAAATTGATTTGCTGTTTGTTGTTTGACTAATTTAAAACAGTATTTGTAAAATTGACTAAACCAGAAACATCGATGTAGGCTAAAGATTAGCTGTGGCGGCCATCTTGGATGTTAGATGAGTTTTCGACAAACATCCAGCGAGAACTTCTTTCAAATCCTGTGATGACTTCAGTTTACCCCTTTCAGAATAAAAGCCCTTGTATTTTTATAGATGTTGTGTTAAAATGCAGTKTGGTAGTGGCTGAGAGWCATCACCAACATGTTCTCTGAGGAGAAAACGGTGAAACTACTTCCTGCGTTTGACGCAGGAGTTTTTGACGTCCCAGGATAATTATTTGCAGATGACGAGCTGTTTTCAGCCTCGGATGGTTTCTGTGTTTTCTCTTGGGGTGGGTGTTTAAATGTGATGAATTAACTCTTTATAAAAACACTCGTTAGCCCTGACAGGTTTCTGCTTCACTCTGAGTTAAAGGGCAGCGAGTGAAGAGTGTGTGGGAGCTAACAGCCCCACGCTTCACACAGATCTGGACCATGTTTCATAAGTTTGTCACATATTTTTTACTCAGAGAGAAAATTATTTTAAAGAGAACTCAGACAAGTTTTAACATCAAACATTATTTAATAAACATTTACTTCAACTGTAAAAAACAGAGACTGTTTAGTTCTTATGAAGTCTAAACATATATGTTCACAGAGGCGGCAGCAGCATATTATTTACAMCACAAAGCATTCTGGGTAAATGGTGATGCTCCGGTATGAGCTCTATCCAGCCTGAAAGTAAATTTTGGACAATAAATTAAACCAGAACACGTCAACAGAGAAGAGGATGTAGAAATAACTCAGACTGAAACTGAAAATATGGATGGAGGACATCATCTTTAGCCTGTTAGCTTTCACATTAGCTCCACAGCTAATATATATAGTATTATCTCAAGTGCTAATATATGTACACAGCGTTAGCTAAAACAGCTATTCTATATACACAGCGTTAGCTCAAGTGCTAATATATATATTTTTATAAAAATACATTAGCTCCAGAGCATGCATATATATATATATATATATATATATATATATATATATATATATATAGCTCAAGTGCTACTATACATATAGCTTGCTCCCAAACTAATATACATTTATATGATGTTAGCTCCCAAGCTAACTTTCTAAGCATCATTTTAACTCTTATATTAAACAGTATATACAAAATAAAACTTTGGTGTCACTTATAGCTTTTTTAGCCTCAACTCTTTGTGTTTTAGTCTCAACTGTAATCCACCATTRTYATCATAATCCCCAGAATGCATTGCGTCAGTAACAATGTGCTTAAGTGAAAAATGTAATAAACTACTTTTTAGGTCATTAGATGTTTTCACACGTCACAAACAGCAGCTTTTAGYAGAATATAAAAATAATATATTATTGTGACAATAATCTGAGATCTGTTTAAATCAGACAAACATCTGGAGTTTGAAGCTGTTTGATTGTTTTCTCTTTAAGAAGGAATCAGTGAAAACAAACTGTTGTAGCTTCATGTAATTTAAGTTCTTTATTAGCAGAAATATTAAAGTAGTAAAAGGTTAAGGGTTCAGCAGGAACAGGAGTGTTTATTTATTTTAACATTAGTTTGTTTATTTCTAAATGAGGATATTTGAGTAAAAAATGTTTAATTAAACAAACACAGCTCCCTTATGATTCATGCTGTGTTTCTCAGGGTTTACAGAGTTCATCGTTTGTTAAAAATTTAAATTAATAAATCTCTTTAAAACAGCTATGGAGTTTTTTTAATTAACTTAACTTAAATTAAAGACTTTGTTTCTAAGTTTAGTTCCTTTAACAAGGAAGTGAAGCAGCAGTGAGGTGAAAATGTTGCGTTTAAACACTTCCTGTAGTACGGTCAACAAGGGGGCGGAGCCTCATATCTGTGACTGTTGAGTTTTCTCCTCGTTAGCATCAATTAGCATCAGTTAGCATCAGTCCAGTTTGCTACAATTATGACTCAGCAACAGATGGAAAATATTTTTCTAACGTCAAACAGAGATCGGCTCCATTAAGCTCCGTTCAGCTCGTTCTCTTGGCTCGTCCTTAAAATAACATTTCCTGTGACATTTAAACGGCTCGACATTAACCGCGGCGTTCGGCGTCTGCCTCCGACTCGGAGCGGAGCGTGTGATGTGGGAGAAGTTTAATGGAGCGAGGATTTGACCGTTCGTCCGGCTGTCAGCCACGCGCCGACGTTTGGTGGAAGATGGACGATTCGTCCCGACGGAACGAGCCGAAGTCTCACTTTGACTTCAGCTCATTGTTGGGATGAAGAGGCGAAGCTCTGACAAAAATCAGCTGTGAGCTTTTAAAAACACAACCAAACTGACTTTAATCCAGATTCTAAACATCATTAATCTGTGTATAATCTGTATATATAATCAGAAGTGTACAATCTGAATATATAATCTGAAGTATGTAATCTGAATCAATAATGTGAAATGTATAATCTGTATATATAATCTGAAGTGTATAATCTGAATATATAATCTGAAGTGTATGATTTTAATATATAATCTGAAGTGTATAATCTGTATATATAATCTGAAGTGTATAATTTTAATATATAATCTGAAGTGTATAATCTGTATATATAATCTGAAGTGTATAATTTTAATATATAATCTGAAGTGTATAATTTTAATATATAATCTGAAGTGTATAATCTGTATATATAATCTGAAGTGTATAATCTGTATATGTAATCTGAAATGTATAATCTGAATATATAATCTGAAGTGTATAATCTGATTGAAAGCTTCTTCAGGTAGTATCTGAGAGTCCGCCCTCTTTCAGGACTGAGCTCTGCATCCACTCAGAGGCTCMGCCAGTGGGCGATGTGCATTTCTTCAAAGCCTGTTAGCTTTTAGCAGCAGAGAATTAGTTCTGACTACAAACAGCTAAAATCTGTTAACGTATAAAAACTAAGAACAGATTTGAGGTCGTTTAGAGGAAACCGTCTCTTCAGGGTCAGATTTTGCCGCCAGCGTTTGTTTCCTGAACAGGAAGTGAAACTCTTCTGAGGCGACAGAAGCTGCCAGACGTTTGATCCAGCCTGGATCTGTCAGAGAATTAACAATATTTTAAATCTCCCCGTTTCATTTGGACAAACATTAAGAAATGATGAAACCCAATTAAAGCCAAAGACGAGCCGAATCCAGGAGGATGAAGATGAAGATGAAGACGATGAAGCCATCTGCCAGAGATGAGAGGAAAGCTGCAGGGCTGTTGAATTCAATTTATCAGCTGGCTGCAAGTCTGGAGCCTGACCCAAATCACTAAATATGATCGTTTACAAACAAAAACAAGCAGAGCAACCAGCCGAATAACAGCTGAAGTCTGTGATGAGAGCTGGATGACAGCTGAAATCTAATGAAGAAGAGCTGAACGACAGCTGAAATCTAATGAAGAAGAGCTGAATGACAGCTGAAATCTAATGAAGAAGAGCAGAATGACAGCTGAAATCTAATGAAGAAAAGCTGAATGACAGCTGAAATCTAATGAAGAAAAGCTGAATGACAGCTGAAATCTAATGAAGAAAAGCTGAATGACAGCTGAAATCTAATGAAGAAGAGCTGGATGACAGCTGAAATCTAATGAAGAAGAGCTGAATGACAGCTGAAATCTAATGAAGAAAAGCTGAATGACAGCTGAAATGTACTGAAGAAGAGCTGAATGACAGCTGAAATCTAATGAAGAGCTGAATGACAGCTGAAATGTACTGAAGAAGAGCTGAATGACAGCTGAAATCTAATGAAGAGCTGAATGACAGCTGAAATG
>NW_013952637.1:228437-230548 GCF_001266775.1 Austrofundulus limnaeus
CGAAGAGCTGAATGACAGCTGAAATCTAATGAAGAGCTGAATGACAGCTGAAATCTAATGAAGAGCTGAATGACAGCTGAAATCTAATGAAGAGCTGAATGACAGCTAAAATCTAATGAAGAGCTGAATGACAGCTAAAATCTAACGAAGAGTTGAATGACAGCTAAAATCTACTGAAGATGAGCCGTAAGAGCTAAAAGAATCAGAACTTTAGCTACAGGCATAAAACCAGCTAAACGATAAAGAGAGCAAACAAAAATCTAAAAGTAGAAATTTAACCAAAATATGCTAGATTTTAGCTGAATATAAGCTGAATATCACCTAAAAACTGAACATAGCAAAAAGCTAATTTTAAGGAGATGAACATTAGCTAAAAGAACCAGAACTTTAGCTAATAGATAAAATAATCAGAACTCAGTTTTAGCTAAAAGCTAAAAGAAGCAGACCATTAGCTACAAAGTATAGTGAACTTAACATCAGCTAAAAATTAAAAGAAGAATATTAGCTAAAAATTGAAAACAGCACTTTAGCTTAAACAAGCAGAACATTAGCTACAAGCTATAGTGAACCAAACATCAGCTAAAAGCTACAAGAAGAAAATTTTGAGCTGAAATCTTAAAGGAGCAAAACATAAGCTAAATAAAGCAGAATAATAGCTTAAAAATAAAAACAAATAAGCAGAATTACATGTAGGGAACATAATATCAGCTAAAAGTAGCAGAATTTTAGATAAAGCTAAAAATCTTATCATTAACTTTAAGTTAAAAAGCACAACTTTAGCTAATGGCTAAATAAGACATACTTTTTTCTAAAAAGCCAAAAGAAGCAGAACAATAGCTAAAAGCATAAGAAAACAAAAACAGATCCAGCAGCTGAAGCTGAGTAAAACTATATTTTAAGGAACAATAATGGTTCTTTTAGGGAAATAACTGTTAATCAAGTTAAAATAGTTTTTAAATTAAATTTACAAAAACCAAAAGTCTCATCAGCTAAATGAGCTGAATATTTTGATAAATGAGCAGCTAAAATACCACAAAACCTGCAGAATTATACAGTAAAAAAAGTGGAAACTTTTAAACAGAATAATGCTGACTCAGCGTTCAGACAATAAATTAACAACAGAATCTCTCACAAACTGATGAATCTGATCTCCTGCCACAAAACAGGAGCCGAACAAAGAGCCGAAGGTGCAACAGATCTCTGCAGCAGCTGAAGCCGAATAAGAACAGCTGCTTCAGCTGATCTTCAGATGGCAGCAAACATTCAGCTACTTAAACAAACAATAATTAAAGGTCTAATATCACCCGCCACTGTTCCAGTTTCAGAATAAAATCAACAAAAATTAAGAAATAAAAACCATTTTAGCTGGTTTTAGTCAAACCGTCCAGCTGTGTGCTGAAAAGACTTTCAGCTACTAACTCACCAAACTTCAGCTGAACCTCTGTCAAACTGACTGAGTTAGAGACGTTTATGTGTTCTGTGAGATCACTCAGCTGTGGCGGCCATCTTGAATCAGATCATCTCCTAAACTTAAACACTTCTAGATCTAAATCCACCGATTGATTCCTGAAAGTTTCATCAAAACGCGTCCATTGGGTCCGGAGATATTTTGCTAACAGACGCGCGCATCCCGCAGGCTGTAGCTTGGAGACACTGTCGCCCGCCTGTTGCCTTCAGACTGACCTGCTGCTCTGCTGAGGACAACATTCAGCTCAAATACAAAATAAAAATAAAAGCAGACACTTCTTCAGCTCGTGTTTCCTCCTCATCTCATCCTGGCTTCTAATGCCCGTCCGGAACATTCGAGCCGAACCGGACCGAGCCGAACTAAAAGTGCCAGCCCGGGTCCAGACCCGTCAGAAGGAATAATAAATTTACCCGCCATGCTCGGAGTGATCCGCATCCTGCAGCCCGCCGGATGGAGCAGCTCCTCTCTCTGAGCKGCACCGACAAATGATGCCGGCGCGTGCGTGTGCGCGCTACAGGACCGCTTTCCCGGGAAAACGCTCGCGGATCATGTTTGACTTTAACCCGACAGGGAGCGGGTGAGGAGGAGGAGGAGGAGGAGGAGGTGCGCTCCGTCCCCCACGATCCGAGGTGTGTGTGTGTGG
>NW_013952637.1:231711-245215 GCF_001266775.1 Austrofundulus limnaeus
ACCAGACTCTGACACCGGTCGTACAAGGACCTGACAGCCCGTATCAAAGGGCCCGGTACMCCATACTCCCGGAGAACCCCCCACAAGGCCCATAAATGTCATTCTGGAAAATCTAACTGCTCACTTTTACTCAGTACTTTTACTTTTAATACTTAAATAGATTTTGTGTCAGAAATTTACTTTTGATGCTTAAGTACAAAAGATATCAGATACTTTAAGACTTTTACTCAAGTAATATTTTTAGAGAAGACTTTAACTTTTACCAAAGTATTTTTATGATAAGATACTTGTAGTTTTACTCAAGTATCACTTTGAGGTACTTTATACAACACAGATTAGGTCTGTTGTTTGTTTGAAGGTTAAACTGAACAGATTAAAACTTAATCCCACTGCTGAGGATCTGACACACTGAATGTTTTGTGTTGTAAATAAATCTAAATGTAAATGCAGCCAGCAGACGTGTTGCAGTCGCTCCTCTGTCAGCAGCAGAGTGACGGCCTCGCCCACCAATTTACCACAAACTGTCCTGACACTGCTCCTGGCAGAATAAATACAGATATTTGTTGTTGTTTGTCTGCAGACAGCTTTTTGAAACCTGCGAGACGACAGCAGGTCAGAAGCTTCCTTCACTGCCTGGGTTTGAAATAAAAAAAAAAGGAAATCATTAATATCCCATTAGAAGTTGGCTGTGAAGTCAGATGTGCTCGGGGCAAACATCAGCACACGCCCTGCCTCTACACCTTCTCCCCGAGGTTCAGATGTCACCCCCCCCCCCCCACATTAACTATTGATTATCTCCACTTCAGCATTTTGAGCCCTGCTGTGGAAACATGCCTGGATCTCTGCACGTCAGCCGGAACAGAAGTGCCCACTCTGGTGTTTTTACAGAAAACTGGAGCAAAGTCAGCGTTAACTTGGGGGGGTGGGGGTTAGAAACATGGCTGCACCTTCGCTGCCCATTAACGCCACGCTTCACTGGAYGTCTGCAGCTGAACTGTTTCCTGCTGCAGGAGCCTCAGAGCTCCACCGCAGCACGACACCAGGGTTTAGTTTCTGCTGGCAGAAAGTTCAGGAGAGAAAGTTTGTTTCAGTCTGAGACCTCTGTGTGCTCCAGTCACAGTCTCTGTTAGCAAAATATCTCCAACAGCTGCAGATCTGAGGTTTCTCAGGTTTGATCGAAGAAAAGATCAAATATTTGTTTCTGAATTTGTTCATGAGAAGAAAGGTGGATGATAGATGGATGGATGGATGAATGATGGATGGATGAACAGATGGATGGATGGATGGATCGATGGATGGATGAACAGATGGAGGGATGGATGAACAGATGGATGGATGGATGGATGGATGAATAAACAGATGGATGGATGGATGAATAAACAGATGGATGGATGAACAGATGGATGGATGGATGGATGAGCAGATGAATGGATTAGTTTTCATTATTCTGTTTTCATGCTTTTATTTTGTAAAGCTGACTCTTGTTCCTTGGATCTGGACCCTGATCCTTCAGAGTCCATTAGACCAGAACCAAAGCCTGCAGGTCCACATTCAAACATTCAGACATGAAAACARCAAAAACAAGTCGAGTTTAAAAAAACATCCTTTTATCTCGGAGTCTTTTATTTTTTACAAATATTACAGATTTGCATCGTTTGGGGGGTCCGACCCAAATCCACATGAATAAAACATCCTTTAAGAGAACGGGTCGGCGCTGAAACTCACTGGTTTCTGTCAGAAAAACAAACAAACAAGAAGCTGAACAGAACCGGTAAACAGGCCCGGCTCCTCAGGATTACTGGGTCAAGCAGAACCGGGCTTTACGTTAATCCCTCTGCAGATCACGGTGAAAGAAAAGAGACAGGAGAGTGGATCAATCAACACCTAAAGGGATATTCTAACATTTTTAACGTGGGGCTCTGTGGAAAAGTGAAGAAGTTCTGTTTTTATATCATCAAATATTTTTAATCACGGATGAATTTAAACAATTTTCTTCCTACATAATAACTCTTCAATAGTTTTCCACTGATCACAACATTAAAATGATCATWATATCCCTTTAACAGCCTGCTGCCAACAAAACAACACAGCCTGAGTTCTCTAATAAAAACTCCACGATTAAAAACCTGCTATAAAATGAATATTTACATGCTGATGTGTTAAAGCTCTGCAACATGATTCCATTATTTGTTCCCTGAAATGAAGCCTGAGTTTCCATAACAATGACTGAACAGCTTCGCCTGATAATGCTTTAATTAAAATGCACCTCTGCTTCTGCTAATTACTGAAAACATGTTTTTAACATCGTTACGTCGTTCTCTGAGAAACATTCTCCTGCTGCAGGAAAATAAGAAAAAATTAATAAAATAAAAACGATTTCCGCTACCTTTAAATCATCTGCCTTCCAGTGGTGAGCACAGGTCCACCAAACCGCTGATAGCAGAACTAGCTTCYCAGTTAGYTGTTTTGCTAACATTGGAAATTKTTAGCGAATCAATTAGCTTYCGCTAAATCAGGTTCTGCTAATTCTTGGTGTTAACGTTCTATTTCCATGCCGTTCATCCTGAATTAAATGAAAACCATCCCMTCGAGCAAGCAGTGCTGGACGTGTCGGGCACTGTGTGTGTTAGCATGTAGCATCTTTAGCGGCTAAACTTCAAACTAGAAGCATCGAAAAGAAATAAAATAGAAAAAAAATGACTGCAGAAAATTGACTACAAAATACGGTAGAGAAAGTATTTGCTATTTGCTTTTTGACTAACTTCAAACAATATTTATAAAAAATATATATAAACTCGATAAAAGAAATGCTTTTATTCTGAAAGTATCACAAGCTGATCTCGCCCACCTTCAAATTAAACCAATAGAAAACTAACAACAGGTTTGTGTCGGTCCCACTAGTCTTCAGCCAGAAGAAGATGAAGACTGAGTCATCTTAGTTAGCAGTTAGCATTAGCAGTTAGCATTAGCTTCYRTCTATTTCTTTGAGATGGGATAAATGGCTCTTTGAAGGGATYCGGATCTTGGRGAGCTGTTTGTKTCTTAGAGCCGTTCAAAAGTGCCGCTCGATTTTGAACATATTACATCATCACGTAGGGAAATACGTCATCACGTAGCCGTACGTAATGACGTAATCCCGTCACATGGTGGAACCATGTGTTTGTCAAGCGAAAACCCCCCTCCCTTTTCAGCGTGAGCTTCTGTACTCCACAACTCCGCCTGTTTTCCGTGAAAAAGTGAAGCGGGAGCGATTTAAGAATGAAAAAAATAAAGATTATACAAGGAATTAAAGAAATAAAACTACAAATGTCTCGTTACTGCCTGCGATTTGGCTCCTATCGTTCGTTGTAAAGAGCCATTCAAAAGATTCKGATCGTTCACGAACGTCACATGTTTATTGGTTTAGCGTCAGCATAGCTCCTTGATTAGCGCAGATGTTCTCAAACTGTGGTCCACGAAAAGTATCTTGGGCGTCCTCAGAAAATTTCACAAAAATGTTAATTTGTTTTTTTATTTTTTTTAAAGCAAGGAGAACAATGAACTAATAAAACAAACTTGATAAAAATATAAATTCCCATGGCATTTAGKGGTTGAAATGACAATAAATTATGTTTTAAAACAGCATGGGGTTCATGAGGGGGTCCCTGGAATTTTTTTGCCCTTATAAGCGGTCCCAAATGGCTCGAGAACCCCTGGTTTAGAGTATTAGTGGTTAGTGAAGCTAACGTTCTTGTTAGCTATGCCCACCATCTGGACCTAAAGTGCCATCAGTACGGAGCAAACTTCTGCCGCTCTGACTTCTTGACACCGGATGACGGCATCTTCCCGGCGTAGGGAGCTAACGCCGGGGTCAGGCCGGAGGCGGCTGCCGGGTGGACGGCCAGGACGGGGAGGGTCTTCATGCCCAGCAGGCTGGAAATGGGGACGGCGTAATGCGGGTTCTGGATGGTCGGTAAGGCGGAAGGAGAGTGGACGTTGATGGGAGCTGGGGTGCCGGCTGCCAGGACGGCGGTGGAGGCGGCGGGGGCGCTCTGAGAGAAGCTCAAGTTCAGGTCAACGGGGGTCGCTGAGGACGCCACCTGCATGGTGTATTTAGCCATCTCTAAGCTGCGGGCGGCAAAGGGTTAAAGGAAGGAAGAGAGAAAACAAGAAACATGTTGAAAAAAAGAGAATTTTAATGAAGTGAAAACAGAGAAGCGGTGAATCGGAACAAATCCAGAACCAGAGAGGCGTCCTCGCCGGGCTGAGCGGGACGTGGAGGTCTTACCTGGCGTTGATGAGGTACTGGGCCACGCTGATGCTGGTCGGCGAGCCCGTCATCGTGACTTGGCGCATGGCTGAGCCGTCAGCGGCGCTGGCGATCTTGATGTGAGCTCCAGAGATCTGACGGATCTCATTGATCTTACTGCCTTGGCGTCCAATTATGCAGCCGATAAACTAGAAGAGAAAAGCTTTTAAACAACGAGCTCGTCTTTCTGAAAATATATAAATACATAATACAGCTCGTGTACAGATTACACACCTGGTAAATACCAGGTAACAAGTTACTTCATACAAGAACCTGTTTCATATAGATACCAGGTAGGTATACCTGTTGTGTACTCAATAAGTACCAGGCACTATTTAAGTAGCCACTATGTACCTTAAGTATGCTATAAGTTCCATGGCCATATCTAGTATTTGGCAGGAACTTTGTAAGTACCTGTATGCACTTACAGTATGTACCAGGTAACACATCACTTCATTATAGAACCTGGTTCATGTAGATACCATGCAAGTACCTATTTGTACCAGTTATGTACCCAGTACCTAGTACCCAATAAGAACCAGATATGTGCTTGATAAGAAGCAGTAACATGTCTGGTGTATACTCACTATGTACTAGGCACCTTGTAAGTACCCAGTATTTACCTTAGGTATCCTACAGGTTCCAGGTATCTTGTGAGTACCTAATAAGTATTAGGTAGGGAATTTATAAGTACCAAGTATTTACTTGGTAACTACCAAGGATCAAGTTAGCCTAGTTTGTATAAATACCAGGTAAGTATTTTCATGTACCATGTTTGTACCCAGTACCTAATAAGTATTTGACAGGTACTTTGTAAGTACCTGTATGAACTTATGTACCAGGTAACACATCACTTCATAAYAGAACCTGGTTCATGTAGATACCATTATGTACCCAATACCGAATAAGTACTAGATATGTGCTCAATAAGTAGCAGTTACATGCCTGGTAATATACTCAATATGTACTAGGTAACTTGTAAGTACCCAGTAAATATTAGCCAGGTACTTCATAAGTGCCAGTTACATACCCAGTAAGTATCTCATGATCAGCCCTGCCTGTCTGTGTGGCCCAGGGCAGTCTAGTAAGTACCCAATAAATATTAATCAGGTACTTCATGTGTACCAAGAATGTACATGTTAAGTACCAGGTAACAAGTTACTTCATAATAGTGCCTGGTTCAAGTAAATACCAGGTGAGTACCTATATGTACCAGGTACAACAGTTCTGTGCCTGATGTACTCAGTAAATACGTATTGTAAGGACCCAATAAATATCAGCAGGAACTTAGAAAGTATCAGGTTTGTACCTGGGGTTGTATATGTACTACTTCCTGTAAAACCAGTAAATGTTTCCAGTGTTTAATCCTCATGAAATAAACGGATAATTTAACAATAAAAACTGTTTTTAACTCAAACAAATCTTAATGATTTGTTGGATTTTTATTTTCTTGGTGACGGACTTTAAGCTGAGTCCGGTCACCAACCAACACGTCTGAAGCTCAATAATCAACACGTCAAATCTTGCTTGATTACAGCGAGCGTGGTGTTGACTGACAATTCACCGTTTTGGGAAAGGTTACGTGCTCGACTCTTTCCTGATTCTCGCCCGGTTGCCTGGAAACAGCAAAACACCARGAAGACGGCGGTCCAAACCCTGAGACCGGTCTGAGAAGCAATCAGCCCTCCGATAAACACTCTGCTGTTGTTGGACCGCTGCGTTTTGTTTGACTTAGTCTCTGAATGCTGATTCTAAACTCAGCTCCCTCTCTCTCACTTTTTACTCACAATAAATCAGTTGTGTTGTTTTTTAAAGGTTGTGTAGCGTCAGAAGACCCACACAACCTGACAGTAATAAACAGTTTATTAACTTTTGTCAGATTTTATGAATGATTTGTTATAAAACGCTGGTGATTACCCACACAACATTTATCTAGCCCAGATACTGTACGGAGTGATGGCCCTTTGGTGGGCCAGAGGTGGTCCATGAATGGGCCAGCACCACATAAATCAAACCACAACTGGGCCAGTGGTGGCATACAATCTTAAAAATAGTGCTACAGCTAACCAAAAAGTTAGCTTTGCTAATTCATAATCTGCTAACAAATAAGATAGCTTTGCTAACTCTAAACAGGTAAAACAACTAATTGCTAACCGCTAATGAGAATGTCATTCAGTCACGTCTTCGTCCCCCCGAGCTGAAGCCTGGTGGGACTGATGCAGACCTGTTGATGTTAGTTTAAGAGTTAGCAAAAGCTAATGGGTTCGCTAGTGGTTTTTAAAGTTGGTTAGCTAATCAGCTAATAGCAGAACTAATCGTTTGTTTAGTGGATTAGCTTTGTCAATCCCAGTCTGCAGCTCAAAGGAAACAAAAATGTGACACAGACTGAGGGACAGTCATCTTAGCAGTTACTGATTAGCTGTTAGTATTATTTTCTGCTAACTTTTACTTGTTTAGCAATTTAGCATTAGCACAGCCATATTTTTAGTTATCACGTTATATGTTTTCGTTCCTCCACCTGGGCAGGAGGGCCGGMCCTCACTGCCACAAACAAGAAACTGAAACTGTTGTTTTGTGTTGTTTTTTGTCCAGAAAATATCCTGTCTTTCTGTTTGTGATTAGTGTTAGACCTCTAACAGGGAAAATGGGTGACATGCATTTCTTTGAGAAATGCTATGACTTTATTTTGTTTTATTTTACTCACTCAAACATCCTCAGGTTGTTGTTTTTTTTTAGCGTCGAGCTACAAAACTTTCTAAAAGTCGTCTGGCTGTTTGTTCACGTCTCTGTCCAGCCGATAATAAATGTGTAAGTTTGTGCAGAAATAAATGACTTTCTCCCGCTAACAATGTGTGCGTGTCCAAACATTTTCTCATTACAGCTCTCCTCCTGGAAAGTTTTAATCCAGTTAGCTGCGTGAGGACAGACGTCTGAGTGTCGGAACACAAACTGAGGCGCTTACATCGTTAGGGATCGCCAGCTCTTGTGTCGTCGTGGGGGCGGACGCGTCCAATCCTGCAGAGTAGAACAAGAAACGCTAATGACAGCATTTTACTAATGCTTTCCACTTTTATGGCCAGACAAGTTTGAGCTACTTTGACTAAAAATGGAAAACAAGAAGAATAAAGAGAGCTTATGTAAATATAATTCATGCAGTTGTTTATTTTGATGCATAAAGAGCCCAGGCCTGCCTAAATGATCARCAGGCTGCAGGGTTTGGTGTTTGGTTAGTTATGGAGGATTATATGAGTGTGGGAAYGATGAGGACGGGACGTTTTGGCGAGAGACCATGTTGGATTTGGAGGAGAAATGTTGCAGAGGTGAAGGACAGGGTCCAGAGATTAGGATTTGTTTTGTTTGGAGGGGAGCACCGGGCAGATGGAGCTGAAATCTGGGAGGAAACAAACAAAAATTGACAAAACATTTCTGCTCATTTTCCTCTCAGATCGAGCTGGTGCCATGATTTTATTTGTTTTTCTCAAAAATATTCTTGATTTTGTCATTTATGTTTTAAATTTGTTTTTAATGCTGGTAAAAAGCGTGCATATCTGTAATCAATTAGACGGATAATTTGTACATTTTGAAGTGTAGTTCTGTGGAAAAGATGTAAGTAATATCTTACCTGTCACAGATAACTCTTTGACTAAAATGGTTTCATTTACACGCAACTAACAAGTCTGAATGCAGTGAAAAATAAAGTTTACCACTGCTACCATTTATTTTTTAACCAGAATTGTCTGGTTGTCTGCAACCGCAGGTAGCAGCAGCAGCTAGCTGTAGCACTTGTGGTGTTTCAGGCTTAAATTTCAGAACATTTCAGCTGGAATAACTGTAATGCAGAAAGAAAATGTAAATTTCAAAATTTCTGGTGATGTAAAAGTTCAAATTTTATCTAAAAAATGTTGAGTAGGTGCTTTGGGACGGGTTCTTCGTTGAAACATTTTGAAACGTTGACAGATTTCTTCAGTCTGAGGAACTGCAGGTGCTGTTGGTGTCCATCTTTTGTTGTGACATCATCATCCTGCGACAAAAACAACTGCTAATGCTGCGAATGTTGCTAACGCTGCTTGCTCTGCTGAAGTTGGCATTTAAAATTTAAATTCGAAAAACTATACAGATGGTGCYTGTGGTCTGGCAATTTGAAGCGCAGCTCGGACACCGGCCATAACTGCAAGGAGGATGTAGGGAAGGTTAGCAATGTTAGCGGCATTAGCAACGTTAGCAGCATTAGCATTTATTTTTGTTGCTAGATGATGACGTCACAACAAAAGCTGAGCATCAACAGCAAAGGCTTCGTTACACTCTGAARTACTTAAATTTAAACATTTAAGATTTAACGTTTACATTTAGACTTATGCATTTTCTTTTTTATTTAAATGTAATATTTAGTGAAAATTTGCTAAATATAAGAATAGTTGGCTGCATATTAGTTTAAATTTTAGCTAGGATTTTGCTAATTTATTAACATTTTATTTGGAGACTTGGTGTTTTTTATTACTCCTCACACTGAAAACAGCTAAAATCTGATTTTTCTTTAATTAAATCAAATTTTCCACATTTTACAGCTGTTTTTAAACCTTTCTGCTGTCGTTAATTTTGCGTCGTATTTGACATTTTCCTCAGATGTAAATTTTCCATCAGACTTAATTACTGAGTGACGCTTGGCGAGATCCTATTGTTTGGTTCTGATTCAGAAAATTTAATGTCACTGCTTCTAAAAATATAATGTCCCTCCTTCTTTTCCACAGAACCCGTGCACTTCACGCTCCTGAAAACCTGTTGAGCGGTTCGAGCTGAGGTGGCGTCAGGTGTGTTGATGGTGTGTTTTAAACAGAGGACAGAGGGACAGATGGACGTCCTCGGGGGGCCGTGGGTACGTACCAGGAAAGGTAGGGTTGCTCTGCCCAAGGGAAGGGAAGGGGATATGCTGCATAGCCAACTGGTGAAGCTTGGTCAACTGCAGGGTAGGAAGGAAGTTAGAGCTAAACAATCAATCAGGATTATTTCAGAGGAGCTGACAGCTACAAAACATCCTGGATACAGACGGTGTCAGTGAACAGATTCCTCTTAGAGCATGCACTTCTACACAGAATCATCAGAGAAAAACAGTCACATCAGCTGATCACAGATCCTTCCTGTCTGTCTCAACACATGCTGCTACTGTGGGTTAGTGTTAGTCATCGGGTCGGGGTGGCTGAAGTTTCGTCTCTGCAGAGTGGGGCACAGGAAGTGGGCGGGAGCAGATCAGGATGGGTGTCAGTCACTCAGAGGGGACATACTTACATCTTGATGGGCCAGAGCGTACTGCCCTGGAAGAGCAAAGGCCTGCCAGGAGGGAGAGACGAGAGCGGGCGTGAGTTCTAACAAACATGTTGTGACATGTCACATAACACACGGCGTCGTCGTGTCGCACCGAGGGGGGGGGAACAAAAATCAATTTCTTTCTGCTTTTTCCAGAGCTTTAATGTGTATGGATCTGATGGAATTTCATCTAAATGTCAGCCGCTGCTTTCTGCCTCTTTCTGGCTGAAAATCCAATAACAAACAGAAGTCAGGGAGGTCAGAGCGGACCGGGCCAAAACCAGGACATGATGTTACATCCAGCATCTGTCAGGTTTCAGCCTGCGGGCCCGTGTTCACAGATCTGCCACGTTATTAAAGCTGCTGCAGGCTTCGTTCATTACAGRGACGCTCGTGTTTTCAGACTGTGTTTCTGTTCGTCCGAACGTTCTGCTCAGTCAGGAAAATCAGGATCTAATGTTTGGTTTTTGGAGTTTTTATACTTTAAAATATATTTAACTTTATTCAATTCATGGGTTAAAATTCCTTTAAAAACATTTCCTCTTTAAATCTTCATTCTTCTTATGCTCATGTAGCATGTAGCTTTACTTTCAGCTAGTCTTCTGCTAATTTCAGCCAAAGATCCACCCTCTTCTGGAGTCTAGCTAGCATTTTATTTCTACTTTAGCTTTTAGTGCTAAGTTTAGCTTGATGCTCTGCTAGCATGTTACTTTAGCTTTAACAAGAATTCAGTTACTTCTGTTTGCCAGCTTTTTGCAGCTTTTAACTAGTATTTTGCTATTTCTGAATTTTAGCAGTTTTTATAACTTTAGCTAATGTTTGCTACCATTAGCATTTAGCCTTTCACTACTTTCAGCTAGTCTTCTGCTAATTTCATCCAAAGATTCACCCTACTCTAGAGTCTAGCTAGCATTTTATTTCTACTTTAGCTTTCAGTGTAGCTTTTAGTGTTTTGCTAAGTTTAGCTTGATGCTCTGCTAGCATCACACATGAAAGTTGTTGTTACTTTAGTTTTGAAACTTTTAATTAGCATTTTGCTGCTTTTGGATTTTAGCAGTTGTTTTGATAACTTTAGTATAAAGGCAGCCCTTCACTACTTTCAGCTAGTGTTTTGCTAAGTTTAGCTTGATGCTTTTCTAGCGTCATGCTTGGAATTTGTTGCTACTTTAGCTTTAACAAGGTTTTTGCTACTTTTATGTCTTTGCCGCTATTTGCAACTTTTTGTTTTTTAAACTATTGTTTTGATATTTTAGCTGGTGTTTGCTACCTTAGCATTTTGCTAGCCTTTCAATCCTTCAAATAGTTTTTTGCTAATTTTAGCTTGACTCTTCTAGCATCAAGCTAGGGTTTTGTTGCTACTTTAACTTTAAATTAGGCTACTTTAACCTTTTAGCTAGCTTTTTCCCCCACTTAGCATCTGACACTTTAAAATTTTCTCAAGTTTTCAGTTCTTTTGCAAAAAACTTTTCTTTTTCTGACAAACAAATTTTACAACGTGTAGATATTTTAGATTTATTTAAACCTGAGTTTCTCTCGTTGCTTCAAATTTGTATCTCAAAGCTCCACAAGATGCAGAAAACTCATGCAACACAAACGTATTTAAACTAAGACTAACGAACATGTTTCAGCTGCTTCATTATTTCTTCTTTAATCGGCTTGTTTCATCTCGTTAGCGCGGTGACTTACTTGCGCAGAGTGCTGTGGTGCTAGAACTGCGTGAGCTCCAGCAGGGAGGATCTTGGGTCGGTAGGGAATAGTTGCTCCTTTAGGTGGAGACTGGAATTGTGCAAACCAGAAGAAAAGTTCACGTCAACAACATGGATGGTACCTGTGGTCCGTCAGTTTTAAGTGCAGCTCAGACAACTGGCCGTAACTGTTTGATGTCTTGTAGCAGGAAAGTGTTAGCAGCATTAGCAGAGTTAGCAACATTAGCAGAGTTAGCAGTATTAGCAGAGTTAGTAGAGTTAGTAGAGTCAGCAGAGTTAACAGCGTTAGCAGAGTTAGCAGCATAAGCGGTGTTAGCAGAGTCAGCAGCGTTAACAGAGTCAGCAGAGTTAGTAGCATTAGTGGTGTTAGCAGAGTCAGCAGAGTCAGCGGTGTAAGCAGAGTCAGCAGCATTAGCAGAGTCAGCAGCGTTAACAGAGTCAGCAGAGTTAGTAGCATTAGTGGTGTTAGCAGAGTCAGCAGAGTCAGCGGTGTAAGCAGAGTCAGCAGCATTAGCAGAGTCAGCAGCGTTAACAGAGTCAGCAGAGTTAGCAGTGTTAGCAGCATTAGCAGAGTTAGCAACATTAGCAAAGTTAGTAGAGTCAGCAGAGTTAGCAGTGTTAGCGGTGTGAGAAGAGTCAGCAGCATTAGCAGAGTTAACAGCGTTAGCAGAGTTAGCAGCATTAGCGGTGTTAGCAGAGTCAGCAGCGTTAACAAAGTCAGCAGAGTTAGCAGCATTAGCGGTGTTAGCAGAGTCAGCAGCGTTAGCACAGTTAGCAGCATTAGCAGTTTTAGCAGAGTCAGAAGCTTTAGCAGCGTCAGCAGAGTTAGCATTGTTAGTCTCATTAGCAGCTAGCAGTATTAGTAGCATCAGCAGAGTTAGCAGAGTTAGTGGTTGCTTGTCGCAGGATGATGATGTCACAACAAAAGCTGAGCATCAACAGCAAAGGCTGCATTCCATTCTGAAATACTTAAATGTAAACTTTAACATTTAGCTGCAACATTTAAGATTTAACTTTTACATTTTAATTTGTATATTTAGATTTAGTATTTAATATTTAAATGTTTTTAACATTTCAGTTTAACGTTTAGTAAAAATTAATAAAATATAAGAACAGTAAAATAAAAAATGTTAGTGGAATATTTTATAGCTAATATTTTACACTCAGGAAGTGAGCTAAATAATGAAAATGTCTTGGTGACATTTATTAACATTTCATTTTACACTTGGAGCCTCATATATAAGAAAGTGTTTCATCGCTGCTCTCTGTCTGAAAACAGCTAAAATCCGCTGCTCCTCCAGCCTGAATGAACGTGGCTGCAGAGCAGCTGAATGTGCATCTCTTCGGCTGTGTGACGGCGCTCACCTCCAGCATGACGGAGCAGATGTGTCTCACACACTGAGTGATGGCCTGCGGCGTGCCGGAGATTGTGACAGCCCTCTCCGTGGAGTCCGGCAGCATGTCTCCTGCCACCTGCACCTGAGCGCCTGTGGTCTTTAAATTACCAGAGCACAGAGCAGACAAAAGCTGCTTATTACAGGGGAAGAAAAAAGACCGAAAAGTTGCTTCCAGCTCCTGCAGATTACCCCCACAAACCTATCTTGACATGCAGGGAGCAGCTGCGAGCACAATCCTCCAATGTTTGAAGAGGCACAAACAAATATTGTCCACTCAGAATTAAAATTCAGACTTYGCTGATCCTTACAGGCACACCGAGAGGCCTTTCAGCACACTTCCAGGGAGAAAGGAAACAACTGGAGGTGTCAGAGCACCGGGGAGGAGGCTTTTAATGGCCTGCTCGGCTGCAGGAAAACAACTTCCAGACAGAAAACAAAAACTATCTCCAACCTCTCCGATCTCTTTGATCTTTGAGCCTCCTTTGCTGCTGGCTCCCTGGGAGTTTTTATACTTTAACATATATTTAACTGTTTTCCAAAATAAAATCTCTTAAAAAACATTTTCTCTTTAAAGTCTTCATTTATCTTCTTATACTCATTTAGTCTTTCACTACTTTCAGCTAGTCTTCTGCTAATTTCATCCAAAGATTCACCCTACTCTAGAGTCTAGCTAGCATTTTATTTCTACTTTAGCTTTTAGTGTTTTGCTAAGTTTAACTTGATGCTCTGCTAGCGTCACAGTTGGAATTTGTTGCTACTTTAGCTTTAACAAGGATTTAGCTACTTCTGTTTGCTAGCTTTTTTCAGCTTTT
>NW_013952637.1:245225-248022 GCF_001266775.1 Austrofundulus limnaeus
TGAGTCAAGGTGGGTACAAAGTGAATCAAGGTGTGTACAAAGAGTTCAGTTGGGTACAATGTGAGTTAAGGTGGGTACAAAGTGAGTTAAGGTGGGTACAAAGTGAGTTAAGCTGGGTACAAAGTGAGTCAAGGTGGGTACAAAGTGAGTTAAGCTGGGTACAAAGTGAGTCAAGGTGGGTACAAAGTGAGTTAAGCTGGGTACAAAGTGAGTCAATGTGGGTACAAAGTGAGTCAAGGTGGGTACAAAGTGAATCAAGGTGTGTACAAAGAGTTCAGTTGGGTACAAAGTGAGTTAAGGTGGGAACAAAGTGAGTTAAGGTGGGTACAATGTGAGTTAAGGTGGGAACAAAGTGAGTTAAGGTGGGAACAAAGTGAGTTAAGGTGGGAACAAAGTGAGTTAAGGTGGTACAAAGTGAGTTAAGGTGGGTACAAAGTGAGTTAAGCTGGGTACAAAGTGAGTCAAGGTGGGTACAAAGTGAGTTAAGCTGGGTACAAAGTGAGTTAAGCTGGGTACAAAGTGAGTCAAGGTGGGTACAAAGTGAGTCAAGGTGGGTACAAAGTGAGTCAAGGTGGGAACAAAGTGAGTTAAGGTGGGTGTAAAGAGAGTCAAGGTGGGTAAAAAGTGAGTTAAGGTGGGTACAAAGTGAGTTAAGGTGGGTACAAAGTGAGTCAAGGTGGGTGTAAAGTGAGTCAAGGTGGGAACAAAGTGAGTCAAGTTGGGTACAAAGTGAGTCAAGGTGGAAACAAAGTGAGTCAAGGTGGGAACAAAGTGAGCTAAGGTGGGTACAAAGTGAGTTAAGGTGGGAACAAAGTGAGTTAAGGTGGGTACAAAGTGAGTTAAGGTGGGTACAAAGTGAGTTAAGGTGGGTACAAAGTGAGTTAAGGTGGGTGTAAAGAGAGTCAAGGTGGGTACAAAGAGAGTCAAGGTGGGTACAAAGAGAGTCCAGGTGGGTACAAAGAGAGTCAAGGTGGGAACAAAGTGAGTTAAGGTGGGAACAAAGTGAGTTAAGGTGGGAACAAAGTGAGTTAAGGTGGGAACAAAGTGAGTTAAGGTGGGAACAAAGTGAGTTATGGTAGGTACAAAGTGAACTACAGTAGGTTTCGCCGTCATTCTTTATATTAACATTAATTAGTAAAATAAAAATCAAGACGTTTTTTGTCGCTCTGTTTTCGGCCGCAGGGTGTTTGTAACGCATCACTTCCTGTTCTCAGCTCGAYCTTCCTGGAGAACAGAAGCTTTTATCAGGTGAATCTCGGCTGCGCTGGAGGAAATATCTTTACTGTAAATGTCTCAGTAATGATCCAGAGAGTGCAGATATTTCATTTAATTAACTCTAATCAGAGGAAAGAAGGACCGGTTCTTTTTAAAGCCGGCTGTTTCAGGAACATGTTTCTGGGCCGAGATGTTCTGAAGGAAGTGTGAGTCATTGTTTGTCTGATCAGGTGGTGGCGAGCGCAGACAGATAAGCGTATCATTTGGTTCAATCTTCACTCGGGACTYTATAAGTTCCACTAAATAAAAGTCGTGTGACCGCCTCAGATAAGAGGAAATAGAAAAGGAGCCTGTTGTGCCGTTTGAAGCTGTGAGAATCGTGATGTGAGCGTGACTCCAGAACCACACAAAGTAGACTCTGTTAGCAGCTCTGAGACTAATTCACTGGGTTTGATGCAGAACTCACAGATTATTGGACCAAAGAGTTTATTAGACTCATAATTCTGAGGAGAGAATTTTTTTTCATTTCCTTTTAAAACTGAGCTGATGAACTAAAACAGGGCAGAAAAAAGTGATGATGTAAACGTGATGAAAAGAGATGAGGTCGGTGATGTCAGAGCAGGAGGATGATGGTTTACTATCGACAGGAAGCTGTGAGGTGATCCATCTGAGCTGCACTCAATCCCGCTCCCAGGATTTAACAACCTGATGACATTTTAAAGCAACAGTTTGACATTTTGTGAAATTCACCCGTTTCTCTTGAGTAGGAGGTAAACTAAACGGTAAAACCCCTCCCAGTTTCCTGTGATCCAGTTAGCAGGAAGTAAAGTTTCTTTGATGCGCTCTACGGTACAGAAGCTCATTGAGGTCACACTTCTATTCCATCCAGTGACTGGTTTAAGATAATGTTTTAATTCAGTTTATTTGATTTATTAACAACAAAAATACAAACAGGACTTCCTTTAGCTTCTTGTGAGCTGATTAGATTGGATTTTCTTTAGTTTAAGGAAAAGAGCTAACAGTTTTAGCTAAATAAAAGTCAAAGGCATATGTTCAGCTACCATATTTATGCAAATGTTAGTTTGGCTAAAGCTAAATGTAGCAAAAAGGTATCAAATGCTAAAAAGCTAAATGTAGGCTTGTTAAAAAAGCATAAAACAAACAAAACAKTATAGCTACAAGTACCATAGGCTAGCAAAACACTAAAAGTTAATAGCAGCAAAAGAATGGCTAAAAAGAGAAAAACAGTAGCTACAAGAAAAAATAGCTAATGATTARCTAAAGGCTAAAAGTATAACAGCAAACCTAAAGAAGAAAGGGGTATCTACAAGTTATAACTACCAAAGGCTAACTAAAAGTTWAGTTTCAAAATGTTAGCTAAAAGGAGAAAAACWGTAGCTAYGAGCTACAAGAGCCAATGACTAGCTAAAGGCTTAAAGTATCACAGCTATCTTAAAGAAGAAAGGAGTAACTACAATGTATGTTGCAAAAGTTTAGCTAAAATGAGAAAAATGGTAGCTACAAGAACTAAAGGCTAACTAAAAGCTAAAATTAGAGGAGACAAAGCTGACACGGACTGTAT
>NW_013952637.1:248260-250570 GCF_001266775.1 Austrofundulus limnaeus
AAAAAAAAAACAAACAAACGTCTGGATGAATAAACTGTAGAAAAAGCAGCTAACTAAAACGTTAGCCTCACTAAATCATAATCTGCTAACTAAAATGGTAGCTTTGCTAATGCTAAACCATGAAACATGTACAAAAAAATTGCAGAGGCTAACGCTAAACAGCTAAATGAGGAACAATTAGTGWAGCTAACACTAGCAGCTAATCGCTAAACGCTGACGACTGTCACTCAGTCTGCTTCACATCTTTGTCTCCTTACAGCTAAAGACTAGTGGGAGAGATTGATTTTAGCTAGTTAGTTAGCTGTTAGCTAACTTAAAGTTAGTAAACTTAATTCAGCAGTAGCTAATTGGTCTGCTAACGGTTTTCAAAGTCAGTGAAAAAGCTTAATYTGCTAAATGAAAG
Organism: Austrofundulus limnaeus; assembly: GCF_001266775.1. Taxonomy (NCBI): domain Eukaryota; kingdom Metazoa; phylum Chordata; class Actinopteri; order Cyprinodontiformes; family Rivulidae; genus Austrofundulus; species Austrofundulus limnaeus. Next base: position 248,664 of record NW_013952637.1, read on the forward strand.
ATCAGTTTTACTAATAACTAGACTAGTAGCTGATAAGTAGATCCATGCCCACCACTAAGCCTCACTAACACTAAACATAGAAAATTGCGGAAGCTAGCACTTACAGCTAATAGCTAACCACTAGGACGACTGTCTCCGTCTGCATCACRTCTTTGTCTCTTTCCAGCTAAAGACTGGTGGGACTGATACCAACATGTTGGTTTTAGCTAGCTAGTTAGCTGTCAGCTAACTTAAAGTTTGMAAAATGTAATTCAGCTGAAGCTAATTGGTCCCCTAACAGTTTTTAAAGTTAGTGAAAAAGCTAACCTTCTAAATGAAAGAGTAGTTTTGCTATTAACTGGTAGCAGAGAAGCGGAGCCATGTCCACCACTGAGCTTTGCTAACACTAATCCACTAAATCTAAAATACTCTGGAAGCTAACACTAACAGTTAATATCTAGACAAACCTATTGAAGTTAGCTTGTTAGTTAGTTGTTAGTGTGACATTCTTATCCTTCAAATACAAGTCAAAGAAAACTTCTTWATATTTAAGAAAATTAGCACAATACACATGATTTTACCCATTCTGTCTCATGACTGGCATATTTTCTCTTGAATTTGGCTCAGCCAAAGTGAAACAGGAAGTGACATCAAAGGGGAACTCTTTAAGAAGAGACTCTCTAGTCTTTGTTTATTGAAACCATCCTTTTTACACTCTTCATCTCTCTGATAGTGGCCCAAAATAATCTAAAGAAACATCTGATTCTTCTCTAATTATTGTAGCATCGCTCTGTTTACATGCAGACATTCCCCTTTGACATCACTTCCTGTTTCTTTACATGCAAATATCTCAACAACTGTTCATCACAGCAGCTTGAAATTTGTTTTGCAATAAGTTATTAATGTTCTCTTTCCAAAAAATGCACTCACGTTTATTACAAAAATTTGATGTCACAGGCCCTTTAAAGTTGGCAAAGCCTAATTTAGTGGAAGCTAATTGGTTTGCTAATGATTTTTAAAGTTGGTGAAAAAAGCTAAATCTGCTAAATTAAAAAAAATATTTTGCTATTAGCTAATTAGCAGAACCGTGCCCACTGTTAGTTATTTATTTAGGAAGGCCTGACTCAAGGAAAATAATCACTTTGTTAATTGTTTTCTGAGATGTTTATTGCATCGAGACAAAAACAGAAATTAAAGACGTCCCAGCTCTCTGTCTTGATGCCAACAAGCAGTTCTACTGGAGAACTATATAAACTGTTTTAACATACAGATGCCCTTTTTAACAATGACTTTATTTCCAGGCTCTGCTGGGTCAAAAGACCTCTCAAAAACTACAGTCTTTACTGATAACTGAAGGAAATTTTAAACAACTATTCATAAAAAACAGACTGTTCAAAACTGATGAACCATCATGTATGAAAATAACGTGTCGCCCGTCGGGTGTGATAAACCTTCAGGGAGTCGGAGGCGTCGCAGGATGCGGGACAGAAGAAGATTCTTCTGCAGACAGCCGAGGGAGGTCCAGACCTGGACCTGCCAGATGATGAGAGGGACGAGGATGACTCATCCCACAGGATGATGTGATGAAGAGGAAGAAGAGTCACACACGAGTTGACAAATACAGACACTCAGACGAGGACAAGAGGAGGTATTATCCTCCTGTCTGTCTGCGCAGAAATTATTTATACATGAATTATTCATGTTAGAAACCATTTTATTGCATATTAAAACACATCATATAATTACACTTGCTGCATTTTTATAACCGTTCATGTAATATTTTGCTAATATTTTGATCTTAAAAGCATCACCTAAATGTCAATACACAGAAATATCACAATATTTTTTCATAATAATATATAAATTTTTAATTAATGGATGGATGTAAGAAGAAATGTAAAACATAAATGCAGTTCTTACTGTTAAGT
>NW_013952637.1:252641-260017 GCF_001266775.1 Austrofundulus limnaeus
GTTGTAAAGTAACTAAGTACAAATACTTAATACTTTGTTACTCTAAGTAGAATTTTTGTGTATCTGTACTTTAATTATTTTTCAGCCTACTTTTTACTTCTACTAATTACATTTTTAAAAAAGACAAGAAGTAGAAAGTCGTTACTTTTATTTCATTTTTGCTTGTTTTCATTCCAGCTTGTTATTATAAAAAAATAAAAACTATCCATATAAACTGAGCCTCCTAGATAGAGTGAATTTGACTGTGGTTGAATGAGAAGTATAAATATATAAAACTCTGATAGTGTATTAATACAACAATCATTTCTGCAGTTTTTGGGGAGGTCACCTCCTAATCAATGTCCTTACAGAAAATCTAACTGCTCATTTTAAATCTATATTTTTACTTTTAATATTTAAGTACAAAAAATATCAGACACTTTAAGACTTTTACTCAGGTAATATTACTAAAGGAGACTTTAACTTTTACCAAAGTAATGTTTTGGTAAGATACTTGTACTTTTACTCAAGTATCACTTTGTTGTACTTTATACAACACTACAAAAGTAGAAGTTGGTCAGTTTGCACCCTGCACCTGAAGGCCCCCCTGCTGCCTTTAGTCTGGGCCCCTACAGTCCTTAACTCCGCCCCTGCAGGAGGACGGCTTTAACTTCACTCTGACATGAACCCAGGACTGGACCCTGCTCCCTGACCATGGTCCTGTGTGCGCAGCTGCTGTGTGGGTCTCAACATGGACCTGCAGAACCTCAGCTCGGAGGAGTCCGTCCAGAAGCTGCTCTCTGTGGAGACCTTCCTGCAGATCTGCGGTCAGTACGGGTACGGAGGAGACCTCCAGGACGTGGTGGCGCGGGAGTTTCCCCGGATCAAAGGTCAGGAGGATGAGTCAGAGCTGAAGGATCGAAGCGCTTTTTGTTTTGTTTACTTTGTTTGTTTGTTGACAGGAGTGACGTATCTGGATCACGCAGGTGCCACTCTCTTCCCGGAGTCTCTGCTCAGAGATTACTTCCGGGACATTTCCACCAACGTTTATGGTGAGGAGAAATAAATTATTTACATKATCTCCCGCCGCGGGAAACAACAGGGCTTTGATGTTGATTTGTCTGTTAGCAAAATATCCCACGAACAAGTTGTCAGGGAGTGAAACCTTCATGAGATAATTATTAAATGTTTTTGATATGGCAAAAAAAAAGAGATAACAATTATTTTTTTTTCATATCGTCCGATCACGATTAACATCACGATTTTTTTGTTAACCTAAAAAGTGACTGAAATAAAAAATTTAACAAATAGCTACAGAAATAAAAAATAATGGCTGTTATTTCACTTTCACTAATATAACAAATAGCTGTGGTTCAGTAGAACCAATCAATAAGTTGTTTTCTTTCTGCCTGTAGGAAAACAACAACAACGTATTAATGATGACATCATCATTAAACTGTAGTTCTGTCTGTAGTAAAACAACATATTAATGATGACATCATTATTAAACTGTAGTTCTGTCTGTAGTAAAACAACATATTAATGATGACATCATTATTAAACTGTAGTTCTGTCTGCTGTAAAAACAACATATTAATGATGACATCATCATTAAACTGTAGTTCTGTCTGCTGTAAAAACAACATATTAATGATGACATCATTATTAAACTGTAGTTCTGTCTGCTGTAAAAACAACAACATATTAATGATGACATCATTAAACTGTAGTTCTGTCTGCTGTAAAACAACATATTAATGATGACATCATTAAACTGTAGTTCTGTCTGCTGTAAAACAACAACATATTAATGATGACATCATTAAACTGTAGTTCTGTCTGCTGTAAAAACAACATATTAATGATGACATCATCATTAAACTGTAGTTCTGTCTGCTGCAAAAACAACAACATATTAATGATGACATCATTAAACTGTAGTTCTGTCTAATGTAAAACAACATGTTAATGATGACATCATTATTAAACTGTAGTTCTGTCTGTTGCAAAAACAACAACATATTAATGATGACATCATAATTAACAAACTGTTGTTTTCTTCCTGTCTGCAGTAAAACAACTTATTAATGACATCATTATTAAACTGTAGTTCTGTCTGTAGGAAAACAACTTATTAATGATGACATCATCATTAAACTGTAGTTCTGTCTGTAGGAAAACAACATATTAATGATGACATCATTATTAGTTCTGTCTGCTGTAAAAAAAACAACAGAATGATGACATCGTCTTGAAACTGTTGTCTTCCTGCCTGCAGGAAACCCTCACAGCCATCACCCCAGCAGCAGGCTGACACACGACACGGTGGAGCGAGTCAGAGACAGGTGAGACCTGCTGACAGCCTGAGACTCTGCAGCGGGTCGGCCCGGCGCCGCCTCGCTCCGGTAAACCCGTTCCAACTTTCTTACAGGGTGTTGCAGCACTTTAACACCACCTCTGAGGAACACTCCGTGATCTTCACCTCTGGCGCCACGGCCGCCCTCAAGCTGGTGGCTGAGAGCTTCCCGTGGCGCCGGCAGACGCAGCGCGAGGCGGGGAGCTGCTTCAGCTTCCTGACCGACAGCCACACCTCCGTGGTGGGCATGAGGGGGCTCGCCTCGGGCCTAGGGGCGACCGTTCTCCCCGTCACCCCAGAGCAGCTGAGGAGCGGCGAGGGGGCGGAGCTTCAGGGCGACGCTTGCCAAACGCCACATCTTTTCTGCTTCCCGGCGCAGAGCAACTTCTCAGGCAGGAAGTACCCTCTGAGCCTGGTGCGGGACATCCAGGCCAGGAGACTCCGCCCCGCCTCGGACCTGCGGGGCCGCTGGTTCGTGCTGCTGGACGCCGCCTCCTACGTGGGCTGCTCGCCCCTCAACCTGCAGAGCTGCCCTGCCGACTTCGTCTGCGTCTCTTTCTACAAGATGTTCGGTTTCCCCACCGGTCTGGGCGCTCTGCTGGTCCGGCGCCGCGCCGCCGGGATGCTCAGGAAGGCCTACTTCGGAGGCGGCACAGCAGCAGCTTACCTGYCTGCAGAGGATTATTATGTGCCGACAGCAGCCGTCTCTGACAGGTAATGTGTTGTAGGAGTCCAGCAGACACGTCTCCTCACTCTGAAGGGGTTGTGTTTTATTTCCTGTCAGGTTTGAAGACGGAACCGTCTCTTTCCTGGACATAATCGCTTTAAATCACGGGTTTGAGTCTCTGCTCAGGATCACAGGTACGKCCCACTCCTTCCTAATGAGAGCTGCTTTCTGAGTAATAGCACAAGCTTTATTGTCTTTATCCATCTGTGCCTGCAGGGAGCATGCACAACATCCAGCAGCACACGTTCGGCTTGGCTCGTTACACTTACATGCTGCTCTCCAGCCTTCGCCATGGCAACGGGCGCCCGGCGGCTCAGATTTACACCGAAGGCYGGTTTGAGAGTCCGGGCGCTCAGGGAGCAATCCTGAACTTCAGCCTGCTGGATTCTGCTGGGCAGATAATTGGATATTCACAGGTGAATTTTAATGGCGTTCTAAGTCATAACAGCTTAATTTCGGCTGGTTTATGCACGAGACGTTCCACTTCATCCACGCTCCGCCGCCCTCAGGTGGACAGGATGGCTGCTCTCTACAACATTCATGTCCGGACCGGTTGTTTCTGCAACACCGGCGCCTGCCAGCGCTTCCTCGGAATCACCGACCAGCAGCTGAAGAGGAATCTGCAGGTGAGGCGAAAATATTACAGACCTGACAAGTTAGGTTTTCTGTCACACGCTGAGGGGCCGAATGACAGCCGAAACCTGCAGAAGCAGCTGAAACTGAGTTAAAGCAGAAAAAAGTAGCAAAAGGCTCGATAAAAGTAGCAAAAGGCTAGATAAAAGTAGCAAAGTAGCAAAAGGCTAGATAAAAGTAGCAAAGTAGCAAAAGGCTAGATAAAAGTAGCAAAAGGCTAGATAAAAGTAGCAAAGTAGCAAAAGGCTAGATAAAAGTAGCAAAGTAGCAAAAGGCTAGCTAAAAGTAACAAAAGGCTAGATAAAAGTAGCAAAGTAACAAAAGGCTAGATAAAAGTAGCAAAAGGCTAGATAAAAGTAGCAAAGTAGCAAAAGGCTAGATAAAGTAGCAAAAGGCTAGATAAAAGTAGCAAAGTAGCAAAATGCTAGCTAAAGTAGCAAAAGGCTAGATAAAAGTAGCAAAAGTCTAGATAAAAGTAGCAAAAAGCTAGATAAAAGTAGCAAAGTAGCAAAAGGCTAGATAAAAGTAGCAAATTAGCAAAATGCTAGCTAAAGTAGCAAAAGGCTAGATAAAAGTAGCAAAATTCTAGATAAAAGTAGCAAAAAGCTAGATAAAAGTAGCAAAGTAGCAAAAGGCTAGATAAAAGAGGCAAAGTAGCAAAAGGCTAGATAAAAGTAGCAAAAGGCTAGATAAAAGTAGCAAAAGGCTAGATAAACGTAGCAAAAGGCTAGCTAAAAGTGACAAAAGTGTCACTAGAAGGTAAATGTAGCAAAAGGGTAGTTGAGAGCTAAAAGTAATGAGATGCTAACTAATTGCAAAAAGTAGCATCCAACTAGATAAAATATGAAAGTAGCAAAAATCTATAAATACACTAGCTAAAATTAGCAGAATGTTAGCTAAAAACCAAAAGCAGCAAAAGGCTAAAAGCAAGAGGTTAATAGAGGCTAGCTAGAAATAGCAAAAGACTCACTAGAAGGTAAACGTAGCAAAAAGGCAGTTAAGAGCTAAAAGTAATGAATTGCTAATAGCTAAAAATAGCCATAAACTAGCTTAAAAATCTAAGCTGAAAGCAACATAGTGTTAGTTACATGCTAAACATCCAAAAAGACTACAAAAATGTTTCCAAAGGTAAGCTGGAAGGTAAAGGTAGCTAAATGTTAGCCAAAAGTACCAGAATGGTAGCTGAAGTGATAAAATGCTAACTGTCTGAATAGCAAAAAGCTAGCTAGAAGCTAAAATTGACAAAATGCTAGCTAAAAGCTAAAACTAGCAATAGACAAGCTAATCTATAAAAGTAATGTAACTCCAAATAAACAATAGCTAGAAATATAAAAGTGGTGTTAAATGCTAAAAGTCTGAAAAAGCTACAAGTATCAAAAGGCTTTCTAGAAGATAAAAGTGGCTAAAACGACTAAAATAACTAATAGCTAAAGGTATCAAAAGACAAGCTAAAAGATGAAAAGGAGCAGAATTCTAAGAACAAAAAGTATTAAATTGCTGATTAAAGGCTTATAGAACCAAAAGATGAAACATTAAAAAGCAGCTAGAAGCTAAAGGTACAAGAACAACAGCTGAAGCTAGAAGCAGCTATGAAGACAGAAACAGGTCCAGCTGCTGAAGCTGATTTTTAAAAAGAAGTGGAACTGGTTCTGTTTGGTTCTGTTTGGCTCTTGAAGGCGGGTCATGTCTGCGGGGACAGCGTGGACCTGGTGGACGGCCGGCCGACCGGATCCATCCGAGTCTCCTTCGGCTACATGTCCACATTCGAGGACTGTCAGAACTTCCTGAACTTTGTCGTGGAGTGCTTCGTGGAGAAACCAGTCAGAGTGGACCGGGCCAGGCTCCAGGAGCTCCGGGCGCGTCGAGCAGAAGAGGAAACTCTCACCGGTGAGAACCGCAGAACACCTGAGACGAAATCCACCGAAGAACCACGGGAAGAATCGGAACGAGAGGAGCTAAAAGTCCTCGGAGCCGCTCACACTCTGACCAACATCTTCATCTACCCCGTCAAATCCTGCGCTGCGCTCGAGGTTTGAAAACGAGCCGACCGTTTCCCTCCACCCTGTTCGGTCCTGATGGGACTCTGTGCTCTGGTCCAGGTCCAGGAGTGGCCCGTGGGCCCGCTGGGCCTGCTGTACGACAGGGTCTGGATGGTGGTGAACGGGAACGGCGTGTGTCTGAGTCAGAAGAGGGAGGCCCGCTTGTGCCWGATCCACCCTGAGGTCCACCTGGACTCCAACAAACTGGTCCTCCGGGCCTCGGGTCAGGAAGTCTCCAGGAGATTAACAGGAGTCTGGTTTCTCCTCTGAGTGTGTGAAAAGTTGTGTTTGTCGGTCCTGCAGGGATGGATCCGGTCTCCGTTCCTCTGGGATGTGACGTTCAGGYGTCTCAGATGTGTCGGAGGAAGGTTTGTGGCGACAGGTGAGCRTCTGAAAACATAGATCCTCCGTTTTTCGCAGCTTTTTCTCGACAACAAACAGTTTGACGTAAGTAAGACGTCCTGAATAMAGCGTCCCGTGTCCCCTCAGGGTGGACACGTTGGACTGTGGAGACGAAGCTGCGTCGTGGCTCTCGGAGTTCCTCGGTCAGACGTGCCGCCTGATCAGACAGAGTCCTGATTCCAGCCGAGGACTGAGGAAGACTCCTGATGGAGGTGTCTGACTAACAAACACTAACTGAGCTCTACCTGGTATTTCCTGCATAGAAAAAGTGTTTTAACTCGTCCTTTTATAAACACTGAAATGTACTACAAGTACGACTGASTAAATGTGACATAAAACAGAAATACTATTAAAATAAAAGAAAGGAAGTTTTACTCATGGATGAGTCGTGTGAGCAGCTGAACTCTCCCACTTTCCAACAGGGAATTCCCACTGGAGGGGTGTTCCAGTTTACATTTACAGCTTGTAAGTGGGAAATTCCCACTTCTCAGTACAACTGAGCTGCAGCAAAAGTAGCCATAGAAAATGTGGCGAAGCGGAGATTTTACTTGACAAATATCACCAGCAACTGTTAAACACTGTACAGCTCCACCTGGTGGTGACATGTCGTCATTTCACAGGTAAAATAATCAACGTGCATTATGGGAGATGTAGTTTATGATCAATGTGGGCTTTAAAGCTATGGAGAGCAGTTTTATTCAAAATGAAATAAATGAATAATGTTATTACTAAAGTATTAATAAATATTCCATCAAGTAAATATGTCCTTGATTAGAAGAACAATTATTTTGAACACCATAAGTATCTCTGCAAAACCTTTATAATCACAGAGTGACAGTCATTCAACTCGTTTATGGATATATGTCTGTGTTTTATTTATAAAAATGAACGTTTAATTATGAAGAAATGCCAGGCAGGCGAGTATCCCGCCTCTGGTGGTGAAACATCATTTCCTGAATACCGAACCACAGAGAAAACCCCGCCCCCTCATTTGCATATTGGACCATGAAATAGTAAAACGGCATTAAGTAAAAGGGGAGTTCAAAATAAAATTCCCTGAAATATGTAAAGTAGCTTTACAAAATAAATGTGTCTCAAAATAAAACTACGATATGTAATAAATAAGTAAATAAATAAATATGCAAATTTAAATATAAATACATAAATAATTTAAAGACATGCTAAAAATATATTTTAATTTTATTGATTTTGTTTTATTTCACAGGTACATGTATTTATT
>NW_013952637.1:261377-265640 GCF_001266775.1 Austrofundulus limnaeus
ATATATCGCCTTGCTTACATTATCGCAATATATCGGGATATATCGTATCGTGACCCCTCTGTCATGATATGTATCGTATCGTGACCCCTCTGTTATGATATGTATCGTATCACCAAATTCTTGCCAATACACAGCCCTAGTCAGAAGGTGGGCGACGCCCACAAAATAAACAAACCCCTTCATTTGTTTGTTTGTTTGTTTCAGGTGACGTTCGGTGTTTACCTGAACCATCACAGCTCTGAAGGTTCTGCTGCAGCCCGGGTTCTGTCTGTCGGTTCCCTCGTTCAGCCTGAGACCCCCTCCTGATTTATCCTGGGGGGCCTCAGGCGGCCATCTTGAATCATGCTGACTCCAAAAATTAACCAGTAGAAACATAAATATTCAGTACTTTGTACGATAATATCCTTTAATTTGTACATTTTATTAATATTTGTAATATTTTTTATGCTTTGATTTGATGTCTGAAATTTAAATCTGTTGTTCTTAAAAGAAATGATTTTTAACAACGTTTAAAACACAAAATGTTGTTTTTACATTCAAAATGAAGTACTTTATTTTACCACTAAATTCTAAATATATTTTATTTCCACTTTAATGTATTTAGTGATTTTTGTTCTGTTACCAAAATAAAAGAAGCAGAATAAAAATYATTTAGTAAGAATTGATTGTTGCTTCAACGTTTCATAAAATAATAAATCAAATTCTGATGTCAAGTTATTTTTGCAGCTGAATCAGGGCTTTAACAGAAATCTTTCAGCTAAAGAAATTACACGAGTTGTAGCTAAAAGGAGCAGAACAGTAACGAAAAGCCAAAAGAAGCTAATTGCTAGCTAAAACTTGCAAAAAGATACACAGAAATTAGTAAAAAGCTAGCTGAAAGCTAAAAGTAGAGAAAGTACCTAAAAGCTATATACCAGCTAAAAGTAACAAAAAGGCTAAGTGGATGCTAAAAGTACTAAAAAGGTGGTAAAAACGGTTAATGATAGATAAAATTTAATAAAAATCAAGCAAAAAGCTAAGATAGCAAAAGGGGTAATAGCTAAATTTAATGGCTGGCTAAAAGAACCAGAAAGCTAGCTAGAAGCTAACAAAATCCAATAAGCCAGTGAAATACTAAAAGTAATTGAAATGCTAAAAATAGCAAAATTTTAGCTAAAAATAACAAAACATCTAGCTTAGATGCAAACACTGGGTAAAATATGAAAAATGGGTAGCTAAAATGGCTAGCTAAAAGTATCAGAAAGCTTGCTAGATGCTTAAAGTTGTAACTAAAATGTAAAAGTAGCAAAACGACAGCTAAAAGTAGCAAAAGACTTGCTTCATAGGCCCAACATTTTGATATGTGAATATGTAGCTAAGAGTRTACATAAAGTCTACAGAATCAAACAGATGCTGACTCAGCATTTAAACAATGAACAGTATTCCAGGTAAAAGGCTGTAATAAAGTTTCAAGCTTCTTATCTGTCGAGGACTGCTATTTAAGGTCGCGCCGTCTGTAGCGCTTCCAGTGCCCGCAGATGAACAACGGTTGAACTGTGCCACCTTAAAAGAAGCGGCGCCTCCCTCTGCCGGAGTTTAGCGTGAAGTTTAATCGAAGTTCAGACCAAAGTTCAAACTGGTTGATGTTATTCTGAAGCGTCTCCTAGTTGTGAAGTTTATGGACGTGAAACCATGAAGAGGAGAGTCGTGAAACAAAGTAATCCGTCCTTTGATGGCAGAGAGACCCGGAGGACTGCGAAGAAACAGGGGGCACCGTGAGTTATCACCTGAATTATTGTATTATGTTGCCAAGCTAATTAAGCTAATGCTAACTATACTTTAATACGTGTTGCTAAGCTAATGCTAACTGGAGTTAAATTAGGCTCTGCATCAGGCTTTAAAATATGCAAATCAATTTTTTTTATAAATTAGTTATTATTAAAAATAAAGCTGTAAAGCTACTCAAGTACTGTAGTGAGTAGTAGTTGTAGTAGTAGTAGTAGTAGTAGTAGTAGTAGTAATGCCTGTTTTTATTTTTAGCATGAGCAATATGAGGCTATAGTGTTAAATTTTGACAGCAGCTCCTCAGTGGCTTATTTAAATCTTCTGATAAATACTGACAGGAATATTGGCTTCTTAGGARTAAATATGTATTTGTACTCTTTTGGAGTAATGATGAGTTTTTGCTGCAGCAGATATGTTTGTGGTTCTAATGAGTCTGTTTATATAAAAAATGTGGTCCAACAAAATCTGCCACTTGGTTATTGATTGACAGAAATCATTCATTTGCCCAAACAGAAATACTGCAGATGTTTTACCTCACTGACCTAATAACCTGAAACAAAAAGTATTTTTTATTTACTTTAACCAAACTTAAATTTTAATCCAGATTAAATGATCGGCCGAACATTTCTTTGAGGAGGATCACCTGCTGCTCTGTCCACTGATCCACCAAGTTGCAATAAGTGACACAGAAACCTGCCAGCTTACGCTTATTTGCTAATAAGGGATTAGCTTTTTGCTARCTTTAGAAACTAAACAGACTAACTTTTAAGTTGGCCAAAAAATTCAAGTGTAAAACTTCTAATTTTATATAATTAATTCCAAATTAAATAAAAACTATCCCCCCTACAAGCAGTGCTGTACGTTTCAGGCAACGTGTGTTAGCATGTAGCATCTTTAGTGGCTAAACTTCAAATTAAGAGCGACAAAAATAAAGAAAATAAACAAAAACTGACAATATTTAAAGTATGGTAGTGAAAATTGCTATTTGTTGTTTGGCTAACTTCAAATGATATTTATGAAATACAAACTTGATCAAAGGAATGCTTTTATTCTGAAAGGGTAGACTTGAAATCATTTTTTACTTTATTTAACAAATGTACAAACAAGTATGACAATTTATATTTGTTTAACTATAGCAGATGTAATAGAGGCATACTTACTTACATACTTAGAAATGAGAACACTAAACACAAAAATACATTTATAAAACAAGAATTACAACAGGAAGGATATTGCGTCTGTAGTTAATTTTTATTAACATTTCATACATGCTTAAATATATTTCAGAGATTTCAGATATTATTGGTTTAATTAAGACTGGAGGTAATCTGGACAGTTTATGAATAAAACATTTTGCCAAAGAAAATATTATTATAACAGTTTGAAGTTAAACAGAGCTGTAACTGGTTTGTATTGGCCGATTTTCTACAGATGATCCCGCCCACCTCCAAATTAAACCAATAGAAAACTAACAGGTRTGTCAGTTCCACTAGCGGTTAGCGTTAGCTTCCACTAATGTTTTATGTGTTTAGCATTAGCAGAGCTAAGATTCTTGTTTAGTGGTTAGTGAAGCTAACGTTTTTGTTAGCTGTTAGCACCGCTGCACAGATGCTGCCATCAGTTGGTAAAGTCGTCCGTTCACTTCCTGTTTGTGTCAGTTTGAAGGCTCACACAGTAATAATGTCCCTGCTGTTGGTTATTTMTTGTAATTTGTTGTGAGTGTGTAAAAAGTGTCGCTCCCAGCTCCACTTGGCAGGGAAGTCAAACATTGGCAGGAGGAGCTCGTTAAATGCTGGGCCCAGTCAGACCATAGTTCAGTTTCTGAGAGACATTATTGGACTTGGCAGAGGCCTGCTCTCTTCAAATGACCTTCTAGTTAGGAAGTAATCGATAGTGATGTGTGGGCCTCTCCTCCTGCGTCTGCTGGAATCACTTTAATGGAGTTACCTGGAGGAGGGCAGACTTCCTGACACGAGTCCTCTGCTTTGATTCACATGATACGTTTTATAATCTGCTGAAAATGTCCAAACGACAAGTTTGTGTCTGTCTGTGTTCAGGTCCCGCCCCTGGGTCAGGTGGGCTCTGCTGGCTGCTGCTGTGTGTGTTCTGGTGCCGGTCGCTGTGTTCTGGTTACCAGATTTAATCCAGCATTATATTTTTGTTTACAGAGGTAACCATGTACACATGTCCTGTAAACCCAGTCTGACAACAAACAAACAAACAAACAAACAAACAAACAAACAAACAAACAAACAAACAAACAAACGTCCTGTGTTCAGTCAGGGTGCCCTTCTTCATGGACCTGAGCCGACCTGAAGATTTCTCCCAGAACCACACGATCAACCTGTACCTGACACCTGAGGAGGGCATCTCCCTGGGAGTCTGGTACAGATCTGTGATTGATTAAAATGTCTGTCTGTCCATCATCCATCCATCATCCATCCATCATCCATCCATCCATCATCCATCCATCAACCATCCATCAACCGTCATCCATCC
>NW_013952637.1:265852-267047 GCF_001266775.1 Austrofundulus limnaeus
AGGTTAGGTTAAGTTAGGTTAAGGTTAAGTTAGATTAGGTTAAGGTTAGGTTAAGGTTAGGTTAGATCTATCAGATGTATGTGATGTTTTCAGGTTAGGTTAGGTTAAGTTAGGTTAAGGTTAAGTTAGATTAGGTTAAGGTTAGGTTAAGGTTAGGTTAGATCTATCAGATGTATGTGATGTTTTCAGGTTAAGTTAGTTTAGGTTAGGTTATGTTAGGTTAAGTTTAGGTTAAGTTAGGTTAGGTTAAGGTTAGGTTATGTTAGGTTAAGGTTAGGTTAGGTTAGGTTAAGGTTAAGGTTAGATCTATCAGATGTACGTGATGTTTTCAGGCACACTGTTCCTGAGCATCGGTGGAAGGAGGCTCAGGGGAAGGACCTGTCCTGGTACCAGAACACCTTAAATGATGGAAGTCCAGTTTTTATATATTTTCATGGGAACACCAACACCAGGTGTGATAAACATTTAGTTTCTGGAGAGAGAAGTTTTACAAAACTTTTTTACTTATTTAGAAACCATTGATGTGTTAACTTGTGTGTTTTGTAATTAAATTCCACAGAGCAGCTCCACACCGGGTGGGCGTGGCTAAAGTAAGTCATCAGCAGCAGCAACATGATGAAGAATTACAGTGGGGTTCTGTGTGAATTATTGAACAAATCATAGTGTTTGTTTATATTTCTCAATAATAATAATAATAATGTTTYATATTTAACAGCTGTTGAGTTCTCTTGGCTACCATGTGCTGGTTCCAGACTACAGAGGTACGACACGGTTCAGAGGTTTTATAGAGCGGGTCGGTCTTCACGGCTCGTTTTCTGTCAGGCAGTGAAGAGAACGGCTCAGCTGGCTGTGATTCTGTCCTCTGAGGACTGACTGCCCTCTGCTGGCAGCAGGGAGCAGCTCGGAGGGCTTTCAGTCACATGACTCTCTGCAGGTTTCGGGGACTCGACAGGGGAGCCCACCATGAGCGGTCTGGTCTCAGACGCCGTGTACCTGTACAACTGGGTCAAAGCCCGCAGCGGGGACAGCCTGGTGGTGATCTGGGGCCACTCCCTCGGCACCGGGTTGGTTCACAAACCAAACACTGAAACTTCAAAATAAAAGCATCTAAAACACCTTCATAAACAACAAACTAAAGTCTGTATTTTTACAGAGTGTCCACTAACACTGCAGCACACCTGGTGGACCAAGGTAC
>NW_013952637.1:267200-272107 GCF_001266775.1 Austrofundulus limnaeus
CAAATAATCATAAGACATGATTATGACAAACATTTTTTTATATTGTAACTTGCCCATAACAATTATTTGAACAAATATAACAGTCAGTCAACAGACCACTCAGGCTTATCAGCACAAAAATAACTTTTTTATAACATAAACAACAAAAAATAGACAATTCAATAAATAAAATAGTGATCATAAAATAAATACATTCAAAAATATTTAATGTAAATGTTCCAAATAAAAATAAACTGTAAAAATTAATTTGATAAATTGCAAATGAAAATAAAGCCTTTTTAAACTTTTGCATGGTAGAACCAGAGGCTGCTCTTCATATTAGTGACAAACTTTGGCTTTTTTTGATGAGTTACTTTCATTTTTGCTTCTACTTTTCATTTAAAATAGGTTTCCATTCTCGGCAGGTTTCTGAGGTTCTTCTTCTACATATTAAAAAAAGTTGTTAAATATTGGAGTGGTGCACTACTGCTACTAGTGGTGATAAAGTGTATTGCACCTTATTCAAAATCAATGCGGTCCGGCAGCCCAAAGTTAAAAACTGTTGTTCTTTTGAGACCCTCAAGGTGGCGCTGGACCGTGGCCCATGGGTTAAAAATCTCTGCTTTAAAGGATATATTGATCATTTTGAARTAAGATTCTGRCAATCAATATCTTACCTGCTGCAGATGGTTTGGAGCATTCTCAGTCTCAGATTGTTTCTTTTTAAAACAACCCAAGTTTTCTAAATATGTCATTTTTACATTTTGGGAGAAATGTTTTGATTCCAAAGTGTGTCAGGCTTCCTGCTACAGCAAGCTGCTGCTGTTTGTGCTCACAAAAAAATGAGTATTATGTAAATAAAAGGGATTGGCAGTAATTTGAAAAAGTAGCAAAAACTATCTACAACAGGTAAGATAGTTTTAGTYGTAAGCTTTCAGCAGAACTCCAACTCAGAACTGTTCTGTGATGCTGTGCCTGTCTCACCTGTGCAGGTGTGGTGTTTGATGGGGTCATTTTGGAGGGAGCGTTCAACACGGACCGACAGCCGATGCCGATCAATCCGTTCTTCTGGGTAATCTGGATTCAGCAGAGATTTTTAKTTTTTATTTTTAATAATCTGACACTTGATCGTAACGTTTTTCTTTCTTTCTTTTTTTTTTAAGTATTACTGGAAGTTTCCAGGCATGGGCGTTCTGTTCCCGGTGCCGTGGGCAGAAAACAAGTTTGAGTTCTCCACCGAACAGCTGTGAGGCACTTTAATAACTAATATTAGCTGCTGTTGGGACAGATGAATAAGAATATCTGCTTTTTGTTGTTTGTTTCCTGCAGTTTGAAGAAAATGAAAAGCCCGATCCTGTTCCTTCACTCTGAAGACGATCACCTGGTTCCCATCGAAGTGGCTCGACAGGTGAAGCTTTTCATTTAGTTCTGACTGAATTAACGACGTCCTCGTCTGTGGRCTGTTGGAGTCGTGTTGCTGATGACGTAATGATGTCGGGGGGGGCAGGAAGTAACTGCAGCCTTGTTTCCTTCTGCTGATTCAGCGTCTAAATGAATAAATCTGTAMCGTACACTTGATGYRGCCGCTCCAATCAGGAGAAAGATCAAAGTTTTATTTGTGTTCTGAAAGTAGTGAGTCAGACAAAAGACAAAAGTGGATCAACAATCTGAAAACAGGAGGTGGAAACAAACACCGCAAGAGTTTCTATCGTTTAAATCCTATTTTCAGATGTTTTATTGGACAGTTACTGGAATTTGTGTTTACAGGAGCTAAATAAATGATTCACAAGTAGCTCCAAGCACATAGAAAAAACAGGGGTTAACTGGTTGTTAGCATTAGCGATAGCATTGTTATCATATGTTAATTAAAACAGCACAAATCACTGCTCACCCGGGCAGAAACGAGTCAACAGACATTTAAAGCTTCTTTAATGCTAAATGTTTGACCCAACCTGAAACTAAATCATTGTAGCTTCGAGTGTTTGAAAGTTTTCATCTGACTCCTTGTATAAAACGAGCTCTGCAGCAGCAGATAGTTTATGTTGGTCACCTCAGCGCTGGTAAATCCTCCAGATTATATGATGAGTCTTTTTATTATGGATCAGATCCTAAATGTACGCAGAGTTTTCAGCCATGTCTCATCTGCTGCAGCACATTTAGAGCATTAGTGCTCACTGTGATATTTCACTGTTTTCAACCAGAGCAAATCACTTCCTGCCACCCCACCCCCCCATTCTGAATTTAGCACATTATCCGGGTCACATGACTGCAGCCCAGCAATTAGCTAATTTAGTTTGTTTGTTTGTTTGTTTGTTTGACTGTGTCAGACCTACGAGGTGGCAGCGAAGGCTCAGAGTAAAGACAGAGTCCAGCTGGTGACGTTTGACGGCTCTAAGGGGTATCTACACAACGGCTTGTATCGAGACCCCAAGCTGCCGGACGTTTTACGGTGAGCAAACATCTGCAGTTTGATTGTGAGCAGGAGGGGTGTMACGGTGGCTGTACTAACTCTCGTGAGCCTTAAAGCGCTCTAACAGGAAGGATATGTGTTTTCTGAGACCGTTTCAATTTGTGTTAAAAGCAGAGATTCAAACTTTACATCAGTTTTTAAACTGTGTCGACAGAACAAATCAAACTGGAGTTATGATAATTAGTTTATGCCACTTGTTTTTATCTTTGCTGCTCGCTGCAGTGTCAAAGGGCTCGACACACGGGAGGCGACRTCGCTCGCTCTCCATTTATTTCCTATGGAGCCTGTGCGGTGAGGCGACAATCTCTTGCCCTCCTCCAGCTAAGCGACCGGCGAAAATAGTGCATGTGAAATTTTGCGCTCGTACACGTAGACKTGCACACGCGAGCTTGCGACGCGAYDYATGAAAGTTGAAAAATGTTCAACTTTTGTCGCTGTCGCTTAATGTACAACCAATCAGCGAGGGTTTCGTTGACTGACCAATGAGAGGAGAGTATGCTACACACTGCAGTTAGCTAACACTTACACCGAGGGATTACTAAAAAGCTTTGTGGGAATTTATTGGCACCAGGGTTAAGTTTATGGTAAGTTTTTCCTCATAAAACTGTATCTTGATGTGTGTTTGTTTTTCAATATCATTAGCATCGCAAGATTTGTTTAGTTTACACGTCCGTAATGCACACCCGCCTTCAGAGTCAAGAACCAATCAAATTTCGTGAAGACAAGYGACCTGAGAGCGTGATTCGCAACGCTGCGATCGCTATTGCGTCCCGTGTGTCGGGTTTCACCCTGGCTGTGATGACAGCCGTTAATCGCTGTAGTTTGTCGCTGCCCGTGTGTCGAGCCCTTCAGGCAGCAGGAAACACGGTAGTCTCATGGGAAAAACACAACAATCCTCCGTCAGTCTTATGAGCCGAATAAACAAACACCTCCTGACCTCCTTCCTTTCCGAGGCCCAAAGTTATCTGACAGGTGGCAGAAAATCTCCAAGAAGAAGAAAATAAAAAGACATGAACGTTGAATGAAGTTTGGTGCCCCGCCCCTTTCCACCTTGCCCCGGTAACACCGCACTTTTGTTAAAGACGTTATTCTGAGAAAGATCTGCCCAACACTGAACAGCCCCGGTCAGACCAAGAGAACAGGCACACATGTTGCTTTATTATCCAGAGTTTCAACTCTTCCTTCACCACGACCGACCGAAGCAACGCCCTCATTACTGAGGATCAGATCCATCACTTCAGGAACAAGACACCCGAAGCGTTCCCCCCTCCTCTGTCCACGCTGACCTGCTGCAGTGAGTCTGTTTGGTTGGTTGTGATGAGGTTTTGTTGTGTCTCTGCAGGAACTTTGTGCAGTCCTTGTTGCAGCGGAGAAACCTGTAGGAGCTGCTGTGAATCTCTCTGTACGTTCATGGGTTTTTAATTCGTCTAAGTTAATTAAAAAAGGGTTTTTCAGAAATATCTGTAAAATGTTGCAGAAGAGGGTGGGAAAGAGTTTTTTTAATTGGTTTTGGTTTTAGAGCTGTTTATTTTTAATCCATAAAACTTTRAATCTTTATCTCCAGTAGATCCGGAGTGCTCCCAGCATCACCAGCAAACAGAGTTTCATTTAGAAATCCTTACATTTCTCTGCTCTGCAGTTTGACCACACACATCTGCTTCTGATCAACATTTTAGGCACAAACTGTTGGGCGTCATGAAGTGACTCAATCATTCAAATACCAGATCAGATATGAAAACTGATGCAACTTTCTTCATTAAACCCTGTTTAAGACTCTGTAGAACCTCTAGAAATGAGCTTCACAATGTGTTTAGGGGTCTGCAGGTGGTGCATTAATTAATGCATTAATCAACAAGTGTTGTTTAGTCACCAGGTTAAAAAAAACACCTGGTTTGTGAAAATGTAATTATTAATAAAACAATAATAATGACCCCTGTCTTCATGTAATGTCTTATTTTTCTGTTTTAGTGTAATAAAGGTTCAGAATAATTCAGGGTCTACAAACTTTACAATCAAAAGAGACATTTGTGTCCTTTTCTCACTAATAAAATGTGTYCAGAGCCATAAAATAAGCTAAAACTGTGATTATCAACTGGTGGTCTGTGGACCGTTTTGAGGCCTTTTCAAGAACCTTTATGGTCAGTTGAGGTGTCATTACAAAACTTAAAAAATATGATTATTTATTATTATACACATCAGGACAGTTATAAAAACCATAATCATGTAAACAAGAAAAATTCCTTATGTAGTTTATAGCAAATTTTCATAAAAACTAGTACAACTGAATTATTCAGGGATATTATTTTTCTAATTCTTATTATTATGTAGTCAAATTATTCAAAGGTAATTCTGATGGATTTGAGAGAAATATAGAAAGAAATTTGAATATTTAAGTAAACAACAGGTTAGCATGAGCTGACATGTTTTACTTTTTGTATTAGTATTGATCACACACACA
>NW_013952637.1:272894-279175 GCF_001266775.1 Austrofundulus limnaeus
CATGCAGAGGGACCAAAGAGCCACATGTGGCCCCAGAGCCGTAGGTTGCAGACCCCTGGGATAACCAGTTGTCTAAATCACTTTAAAGTTCATAGAATTTAAAACAAATGCAGTTTGTTATCAACTTTTGCTATTGTTGTGATTTTACTATAGTAACATATATTCTGCAGTTTCAAGTTGTATATTTGAAGCATTCTATAAGTTTGAAGATAAATTTTAAATGAGCAGGTTTTTTATTMTGTGAAGCTCCGGTGTGCGCGCGCGCGTACGGGCCTCGTGCACGCGCTCTGTCAGCGGCGGAGCTCTTGGCAGTCGGATGACGTGGCTGAAGCTTTAACAACCGCTCCTCCTGCCCTCGCTGTCCGCGCTGATTGGCCGSCCGGCGCCACGTGACCCGCCTCCGCCAATCAAACGCGAGAGCGATGCCAGCGCTTGAAGCGCATACGGAGCGTATTCCTGAAAATTGCCTCTGTCATACAACCAGGAAGAAGGTTGGATAGCCCCGCGAAGCTAACAACCTCAATCTTTCTGCATACTTTCGCCGAATATAACGATGGGGTCTTCCTGGTGGAAGGTAGCCGCGGTGGTCATCTCATTAACGGGCTCGTTATTACCTGTCGGCGCGGATGAACACGACCACACGGTGAGTCAAAGTTTTAGGAGGCCGACTGAAAAAAAAAGGGGGGGGAGCCGTGAAAATAATGGACGTTTATGCTCAATGTAGCATGCTAACTATTAGCGGTGGCTAGCTGCAGTCCTAAAAACTGCTCCAGACGTGRTGGGGCTCGTGTCTCTGGCCTGTTGTGTAATTTATCGACACTTTACGAGCCTTTAAACTGATAAACAGTTATTTAGCGAACGTGTTGACATTTATCGGCCTTAAAGTGCTCATTGTGGCTAACGCTTGTCAGTTACTCTCTGCTGCTCCTCTTCGGGCTTCCTTTAACCCGGTGGAAACTGCTCCAAACACGGCAGCTAGCTAAACGACTGCAGGAGGCAACCTGGAGGCAGGTTGAAACAACACAAACGGTTGTGTTGGTGAAAACACCGGGCAGACGATGAGGCCTTTCGTGCCGCGAACAGTTGACCCAGAGGGGCACTTTTTGCACAAACTGTCCCAACAAGCTAACACCAAGCTAACAGCTTGTCGTCATGATAAATGAGCTTGTTTTCTTTGTAGAGARGCTTTTGGGTGAGATAATGAGCACAATGAATGAAGTTAACTTCCTCAAACGTGGCTGAAGCACATCAGTAACTCTGTTTGCATACATGCTAATGCAGCTTCCAAATAAATACTCCAGTCAATGTGGTTATTTTGATTCTTTATAGTCACCATTTTAGTGTTAAGTGACTGATACGGCTTTGTGATTAACGTGAATCGGTAATTTAAAGTTTAAAAGACTTATGTTAAAGATAAGTAACCAGATGGACTTGCAGAACAGGTGTGGCCAACCTCACCTGTGTGTTCCCTTCACAGTACACAGACGGAGAGGAGGTGGTTTTGTGGATGAACACRGTGGGGCCTTACCACAACCGACAGGAGACCTACAAATACTTCTCGCTGCCCTTCTGCGCGGGCATCAAGAAGACCATCAGCCACTACCACGAGACCCTCGGGGAGGCTCTGCAGGGCGTGGAGCTGGAGTTCAGCGGCCTGGATATTAAGTTCAAAGGTACGCCCTGCTTCAGCTGTTCACTTTAGTGATGCAGCGTGGGCTTCTGTCTCATGTTTTTTATTCTCTTTGCAGAGGAAGTCATGCAGATGACTTATTGTAACATTGAGATGGACAAAGCCAAACAGGATGCTTTCGTCTACGCCATAAAGAATCACTACTGGTACCAGATGTACATCGATGATCTGCCCATTTGGGGTACGTGATGCGATGTTTTGTCACCTTTCAGACTGGTGTTGTTTTTATAATGAGCTTCTTTAAACGTGGACCCAGTTCATCTTCATCTGGTGTTGGTCCATCTGTGGTTGGACGTTGTTTTTACGTTCCAAGTGAGAGAAATCAACCAGATGCTTGGAAATCAATATCGCTTCTTGCAAAGTTGTGATATTATGCAGTTATTAATGATTTTCACTCATTGATTTGTATCTCAGTAACTCACACAGGGGTGCTTTAAACCAGGGGTTCTCGAGCCATTTGGGACCCCTTACAAGGGTGAAAAAATTCCAGGGACCCCCTCACAAACCCTATTCTGTTTTAAAAGAAAATTTATTGTCATTTCAACCCTTAAATGCCATGGGAATATATATTTTTATTAAGTTTATTATGTTTGTTTGATTAGTTCATTGTTCTCCGTGCATTTTTTAAAAATAAAAACCAAATTTAGCAATTTAGTGACATTTGTTGTGGACCCCCAAGACCCCAAATTGAGAACCTCTGCTTTACCTGACAACTTTTTGTAATAAAAGTAAATTAATTTTGTGAACAGTAACATTGAGAACATGTTGGAAAAAATTCACTCCCCTGAGATGAACAGTTGTTCAGATATTTGCACCTGGAGAAACAGGAAGTGATGTCACAGAGGACTGTCTGTGTAAACAGAGATGCTACAATAACAGACTGTAGAGAAGAATCTGRTGTTTAAAGTATTTTGAGTTTCTATCAGAGATGAACACTCAAATGGTGTTTCAATAAACTAAAACCTTTTGAGTTAACCTTTGATGTCACTTCCTGTTTCACTTCAGCTGAGAACAGAAAATTTGCCAGTTATGTGACAAAATTAGTGAATTATGCTGAGTTTCTTAGCTATAAAGATGCTTTGACCTTTTTGTATTTGAATTATGTGCRTGTCTGCTGGGGAACAAGTTGTTCGAGTTTAACTTCTTAAAATGCATAAAAAGCATTATCAGCTTGGTTTGCTAATGATTGTTAGCCTGGTTAGTGAACACAACTGTTGGCTAATCCTGCTGGTTTTCCAACTGCAGCTTTGATCACAGTGAAGAGCAGATAGTTGGAGAGTCTGAAACACTTCTGTTTACTGCTGTTTGATTGGTGTTTTTCTGCAGRAATATTTTCTGTTTGTTGTGGTTTATGTTGCTATGAAAACACTCGTTAGATTTTAGTTTTTACATCTGAAGCAAACTCAGGGTCCACAAAACACATGTAGACTGGTTGGACCAACTCCCGCGCCCCTCAAAGCATCACAGTGAGGGTAAAGAGCTGGTCCAGCAGCCAGGGCAGAATCCACAGGGAAGCTTCCGTCTCCTCTTCCCGGGTAAACACCAACACACGGCGAACTGGGGGGCTAGACCCCCCCCACCTACCCGGTGCCTCACCCCATCAGCATCAGARGGAAACAAGATCCAACCCTCTACAGATCATCAGTTTCTGAATCCATGCCATGTCACCAGGTGTCAAAATACAGTCCTTGAGGGACACCTTCTCTCTCCAACACACCTGGTTTGCAGGAMTGGAGGTTTCTACAGAATTAGAGGTGATTCAATCACTGAACCAGGTGTGCTGGAGCCGAGAAACAGGTAAAATGTAGGATAGTGGCCCTCCAGGACCGGTGTTTCAGCTCGAGCTCTGTCACTGAAGATGTAATGTCCCAAGACTCGGATTGGACAAGAAAGGGTCAATGGACAGAGTGCGACAACCTGTACCCCCTCCCCTGCAGGTGGAGGGCCCACAGGAAGGAGAAYCCATGTAGCTCACTGAGTAGAGTCTGGCTCCATGATGGGGATGGGTACTGAATTCTATACTTTTATAAGTACCAACCAAATTCTGTCGGTACTACCAAGTAGCYGGAAAAGGGTAGAGTGCCTTCTCCGGGTCAGGGGGGTCGTCCTGCCTCAAGTGGAGGAGTTTGTATCTGAAGATCTTGTTCACGAATGGGGGAAGAAGGGAGCGGGAGATCGACAGGCGGATTGGCGCAGCGTCTGCTGTAAAGCGGGCGCTGTACCGGTCCGTCGTGGTGAAGAGAGAGCTGAGTCAGAAAGCGAAGCTCTCGATTTACCGGTCGATCTACGTTCCTACCCTCATCTATGGTCATGAGCTTTGGGTCATGACCGAAAGAACGAGGTCCCGGATACAAGCGGCCGAAATGAGTTTCCYCCGCAGGGTGTCTGGGCTCTCCCTTAGAGATAGGGTGAGAAGCTCGGTCATCCGGGAGGGACTCAGAGTAGAGCCGCTGCTCCTCCACGTCSAGAGGAGCCAGTTGAGGTGGCTCGGGCATCTGGTAAGGATGCCTTCTGGACGCCTCCCTGGTGAGGTGTTCCGGGCACGTCCCACCGGGAGGAGGCCCCGAGGAAGACCCAGGACACGCTAGAGGGACTATGTCTCTCGGCTGGCCTGGGAACACCTTGGAGTTCCCCCRGAGGAGCTGGAAGAAGTGGCTGGGGAGAGGGAGGTCTGGGCCTCCCTTCTGAAGCTGCTGCCCCCGCGACCCGACCCCGGATAGGCAGAAGAAGATGGATTGATGCTACCAAGTACCTGTTAACGTAACATCAAACAGTTCCATGTTTGGGTACCTGAACGCATCATTGTGACCATATTTGCTKAAGAGTTGGAGATTTTCCATGCTTGTCCTGAACGCAGCATCGTGTAARAGCATAATGACRTCAGCAGCTGCTGGTTCAGTAAACAGAGCTCAGTCTGAATGTAGCTTGAAAGTGAAACTTAGTGAACAGACCRCCTCTGAATTATCTGRTGGAGTCAGTGGTTCCCAACCCTGGTCCTCAAGGACCCCTATCCAGCATGTTTGACTTGTTTCCCTGCTCTTCARCAGGTCTTCAGAAGATTGTTAATCACTCATTCATTCAAACTARRTGTGTCAAATCAGGGAAAYATCTAAAAATCACTGCTTTAAATGTTGACCAACACCTCAAGACCTTCTGAGCTTGATGAGACTTTTTCAAAATATAATATTGACTCAGTTTTATGTGGGGTTTTTTTAGTGTTGCCTCTGGAAGTCATTGATTCTTTGCCATTTATTTGTAAATAATAAATCAGATAACATGTATTAAAGCAGTGATTCTCAACCCTGGTCCTCAAGGACTGCTTACCTGCATGTTTAGATGTTTCCCTGATTTGACACACCTGGTTTAAATGAATGTTTTTGTTCTGAATGTAGCTTAAATACCTTTTTGTTTATTTTAACTCCGTCTAGTGTTGGGCAATATTGGCAAAAAAAATGAATCACGATTAATTGTGGTATATAGCCGATAACGATTAGTCACCTGGAGTCCCTGGACACCCTCATACTTTAGTCACATGACTAGTTTAAATCACTCTAGTGGGAAAGATTTGCTCTCTGTAAAAATCAGTTCCAAAYTGTGTCAGAAGTACAGACTTCAGGCTATAAATCAATGTTTTAAATTGTGTTGATAGACCAAGTAAAACCAGAGTTATGATAAAAAAATTACAGAACTTTTTTTTTTTTAATGTTCATCATATTTGAAGTGGAGAGGAGCATCGAGAGCACTGACAGGTGGCATTAATCATATTAATCATCAAGTGCCCAAAAATAATCGATTAAAGTTTTTTTTGACGTTTAATTGCACGATACGATTTTGCCCAACCCTAACTCCATCCTCTTTTGCTTATTTGATTTAAACTTATTTGCCTTCCATGGACCTCCATCACACACTTTTTCTAGCAAGAAAATGACATCAATAGAAACACGTGGAGCTGGATTTTAATTTGTGCAATAAGAAAACACAGTGTTAATTGTTTTCAAGAGTTTTCACTTTAAAGAAATTAAGCAACTGATTTTACAATACAAAGAGTTGGATTTTGCCTTTATTTGTTAAATTTTATATATCAAGAAATAAATTGTTAAAAATTGTTTATTAAAAAAAACAACACACAAAGTACAGAAAATTGGTACCGTTGGGTATCAGTACTGATTCCCAGGTACTGGATATCGGTACTGAATTGATTCAAATGTCAAAGGTACCGTCCCTGCTGGTACCCCATGTCCAGGTGATGGACACGACGCTCTTTATGTCTTCTGTCCATCTGAGTTCTGTGACTCACTGACATCATGGCTCCAATCATTCAGTTTGGACTTCATTACAACAAATCTTTAACTGTACCTGTGTGCCCAACGCTCTGTTTGGATCTGGTGCTAAAGTGGAACCTGGTTGTGTTCACACCTGTCAGTAACCTGCTCCGCCTGCAGGTAAAGGTGTCGCCACATCGCACAGCTCGCTGTCAGCCGAGCAGCAAACATTTGGAGGTCTGAAACTGACTCTGTCTGAAGCTAACTAACTCTGTCTGAAGCTAACTAACTCTGTCTGAAGCTAACTAACTCTGTCTGAAGCTAACTAA
>NW_013952637.1:279377-282368 GCF_001266775.1 Austrofundulus limnaeus
CGGTCTGAAGCTAACTAACTCTGTCTGAAGCTAACTAACTCTGTCTGAAGCTAACTAACTCTGTCTGAAGCTAACTAACTCTGTCTGAAGCTAACTAACTCTGTCTGAAGCTAACTAACTCTGTCTGAAGCTAACCGACTCGTTCTGAGTTCAGACTTCAAAGTAGAGCTGGGCGATATGACCCAAATATTATATCACGGTATTTTTCTACAATTACACTGGTTTCACGGTATTTTGACAGTATTTTTTTTCATCACWGCTCAGCTGATAATAAAATGTACAAATGTTGCTAAWTGACTTTTTTCTTTTATTGTACCTCTGTCTGTCGTTGTTTCCCTCCTCTTGTACGTCTTTTCTTCTCTGCCTGGTTGTAAACAGTAATCATGTATTTAGGACCGATCGTGAAGGATTGAGAACAGATCATCGAGTCGTTGTGTGTTAATAAAACTTAGTCAACTCAGCTCTACTACAGAACTACTTCCCCCCGGCTTTTCACAATAGAAGCACTTTAAAGTCTCCATTATAACGTTGTGTGTTTAAATCTAAGTGTGCACKWCACTGAAGAGGTGTTTACTACGTTCAGCGATGGTGAAAACGGGATTTTTTTTTTCTTCAGTCAGCTAAAACACCACCGACCAAGTTAGTCCAACAAGCTGCTCCAACAATAACAATAGCATGCTAATGCACATAGCGGTGTTGCGAGGAAAAGTGTCCCCCGGGAAACGGTTCACTGGTGGCTGTGACGAAACTTTCTGAACGTTTTCAGGCTTTTTACACTGGTATGTCCGGTATTCAGAAAATTCATATCTTAACAAAAATAAAAAAAACTGTTTTCATTACAAAACGGTRTACCGCCCAGCACTCCCTCAAAGGTTCATCTCTCTCAAACTGGTTCCAGGTCTGAAGYGGGTCGAAGGATCTAAAGGACTAAATGTTAATATTGACCAAAGTTCTGGTGCTGCTGTTTGCTGCTGGATGTGAACAAAGAGCCACTCCTTCAGCTGCTCCCTGCAGGAGGATGTTACAGGAAGTGTGTGCAGCTCTCATGTTGACTTTAGTCTAACCTTTGATTTCATCAGCCTGAAGAAATCTGTCCGATAACAGACAGAACGCTTGTTTTACTAAGATTAGATCTTAGATTTTAATGTTTATTGTCTTGATAGCAACACTTCCAGCTGGTGTCGGCTGAGTTTTCACATCTTTCTGCTTTTCTACAAGAGTTCCAGTTAAAATGGCTGTCAGATGAATTTCAGCTGTTAGGGTGACAGATCCAGAGTTCTGCAGAGGTTTCATTCTTGTGATTTCTTCAGGGATCGTTGGGGAGTCGGACGAGAACGGAGAGGAACATTACCTGTGGACGTACAAGAAGCTGGAGATCGGTTATAAYGGCAACAGGATCGTTGATGTGAATCTGACAAGTGAAGGAAAAGTCAAACTCATGTCCAACACCAAGATTCCCATGTCGTACTCTGTGAGTCCTCAGAGGTTCTTTATAAAACCTACGGATCATTTCCAGCTCGCAGGACTAAAACAACACAAACATTAATGTT
Source organism: Austrofundulus limnaeus (assembly GCF_001266775.1). NCBI lineage: Eukaryota > Metazoa > Chordata > Actinopteri > Cyprinodontiformes > Rivulidae > Austrofundulus > Austrofundulus limnaeus. Next base: position 280,928 of record NW_013952637.1, read on the forward strand.
TTTGTTTGTTTTTCAGGTGAAATGGAAGAAGTCTGATGTGAAGTTTGAGGACAGGTTTGAYAAATACCTCGATCCGTCCTTCTTTCAGCACAGAGTGAGTCGAACTATTCAATTAATCTTTATTCACCACACTTTCACAAGGTCTGATTAAAGTAGACAGGATGTAGATGAGATGACTCTGCCCACTTTCATACAACCTGAGGTGAAGACTCCTCCCACAAATGAGTCATTGAGCCATCCTGGTCAGAACCTGAAAGTTTCACAACAAAATGAAAGTTTGACACGAAGCAACCTGTCAAAATAAAAGTCAGTGGACTGCTGGATTGAACTGCTTATATCTGAGATTTTTTTTATGCAGGCCGATAAAATCTGATACTCGTTTTTTGGTTGATATCTGACCGATATCAGTAGTGGATCGGGACACCCCTACCACTGACGGTTAGTTTTTTCTAGATGTTTCACAAAATCCACTTTTCTATTTTCTTCTCAGTCATCCAGGTCACAATYAATCCAAGAAAGAAAAGAAGAAAAGTTTTTTGAAGCTTTCTTGAAAAGTTTGACCTGAGAAACCTCAAAACATCTCGAGCTTCAGAATAAAAGTCCAGTTTTGTGTTTTAACTGAACGGTCTGTATTTCCTGCAGCGAGGGGGCGTGTCCCCTGCTGTTCAGTATTTATTGCTGATTGGCTTGTTGCTGATGAGCCTACTCTTGATTGACAGGTTGTCGTGTCAGTTCACCTCAGCAGGAACTCAGTTTTTTATATCTTTGTGCAACATGAGAATAAAACCAGATTTTTATCATAAACAAATAAATTTATGTTCAAACGTAAAATAATTTGTTGCTTTGTTTAATTGTTTGTTTTCAGATCCACTGGTTCTCCATCTTCAACTCCTTCATGATGGTGATTTTCCTKGTGGGTCTGGTCTCCATGATCCTGATGAGAACCTTGAGGAAAGATTACGCTCGATACAGTAAAGAGGAGGAAATGGACGACATGGTTGGTTTTTATTGACTCAACTGGTGACCAGTCTTGTATAAAGTACTCAAAGTGATACTTGAGTAAAAGTACAAGCATAATATAATAAAATTACTTCGGTAAAGTTAAAGTCTCCTTAAGTAAAAGTATTGAGTAAAATAAGCACTTAGATTTTCCAAAATACTTTCATTGGGAGGTGAATTCTCCAAAAAATATTCATTTTTAAAAACATGCGGCTGTGATGGATTGTGTAAAAAATTAATACATCAGAGTGTCATATTTATACTTTTCATCCAACTACAATTAAATTCACTATCTAGGAGGCACAATTTATATGGATAGTATTTATTTTTTACAATAACAAGCTGGAGTGAAAACAAGCAAAAATGAAATAAAAGTAACGACTTTCTACTTTTTGCCTTTTTTAAAAAAATGTAAGGAGTATAAAGTACAGAAAATTGTGTG
>NW_013952637.1:282625-286857 GCF_001266775.1 Austrofundulus limnaeus
GAGTGTCATATTTATACTTTTCATCCAACTACAATTAAATTCACTATCTAGGAGGCACAATTTATATGGATAGTATTTATTTTTTACAATAACAAGTCGAAACAAAATAGGAGAAATGACTTTCTACTTATCTTTTTTAAAATGTAAGGAGTAGAAAGTACAGATAATTCTATACAAATATGAGTAAAAAGTACAGATAATTGTGTACAAATATGAGTAGAAAGTACAGATAATTGTGTAAAAATGTAAGTACGAAAAGTAAAAAGTAGGCTGAAAAATTTACTCAAGTAAAGTACAGATACCCAAAATGTTTATTTAAGTACAGTAAGAAAGTATTTGTACTTGGTTACTTGTGAMTTTGTGTTTCTGGGCTGTATTTGTGATGTTCGTGTTTTTCACTGACAGGACAGAGACCTGGGCGATGAGTAYGGATGGAAGCAGGTTCACGGAGACGTCTTCAGACCTTCCAGCCATCCTCTCATCTTCTCTTCRCTCATCGGTTCTGGCTGCCAGATCTTCTCCGTCTCCTTCATCGTCATCATCGTGGCGATGGTGGAGGACCTGTACACAGAGTGAGTCCTGAACGCTCCCAATGGTTAATAAAACCAGAAACATGAAACTAAAGAACGTTTCTGACCTGCAGGAGGGGCTCCATGCTCAGCACGGCCATCTTTGTTTACGCTGCTACCTCTCCGGTCAACGGCTACTTCGGAGGAAGTTTATACGCCAAACAAGGAGGTAAAGCGCCGCGCGTCACGCCGCCGCTTCACGTCGAAGCGTTTAAACTCACGACAAAATTGAAATGTCTCAGGCAGGAGATGGATCAAACAGATGTTCATCGGAGCCTTCATGATCCCATCCATGGTCTGTGGAACGGCTTTCTTCATCAACTTCATCGCCATCTACTACCACGCCTCCAGAGCCATCCCGTTCGGCACYATGGTGAGTTTTTACACGTTAAAAACAAACGGCTTCGGCTTATCTTCACGATGTGAGCAGAAACAGCTGAAGTCATAAAATCAGCTGAAATTATTGTTGGGAAAACAAATTTATTTTCTCCTTATGGACCGTGGAGAAAACTCAAAACTAACTAGACATGGGTTTTTAGATGTAAAAACAAGTGTGCATTGCCATGTAGCCTGTCTTTACCTGCAGCAGTGCACTTGCAGAATGATCTGTGACCAAGTTCAAATGTGTTTTCTATACCAGCTTGTGCTTGTGAAGTCAGCAGGTGTTTGTAATAAGTGTAATTGTGTGACAATATGAACTTTGAAGAGAATTTTAGTTAAAGYTGCTGTTGCTGGGATTTGAAACCTGATCTCCCACTTGAAAGACCATGGCATTAACCATGAGACCATTGGAGCTATGAATGCACAGTCCCAGTGTTTTTTTTCTGTGTGTAGAAAGAGGCAACATTGCCAATGACGATTGTTGACACAAAACTGCAATATATTAAAACAAAGCAATATTATAAAAGATGTAAATGATTACAAGAAAATATTATAATAAAACATTAAAATACAAAGAAATTAGTATTGTAATCGCTGAAGTACTGAGTTTAAATATGATTAAAGTATGGTGCAGTACCAAGCTGAGCACATAAATCAGGGGCAGTATTGGACCAATACAAGGCTGTATTGACACCCATTAATAAAGTTTAAATATTAATATTTCAAAAACTATAAGTTGTACAGGCACCAAAAAGCATAGCCTGCATTTGGACATGAGCTTTACAGATACAGATTACAATGGCAACTCTAGGACAAAGTTTGTAGGAGGAGAAGCGTGCCGAAATAGAGGATGACTTGGATGGGGAACGAATCACAATAGTGTGCATTGCATTGGCATTGGTATGAAGTCTAATAAAACAACTGGACTTTTATTTTGTAGATTAAGATGTTTTGCTTCCTGTTGGGAGGTTTCTCAATTCAGAAAGAGTCCAGTTTTGTTTTGAACCTTTTTGGGTTTCAGGTCAGAGGTTGTTTTGATGAACAGTTTAGCTCATYGCTGCCATCTAGTGGTCATGTTAGAGGTTTTATTTGAAAAGTGCCTTTCAGGACACCCAAGGACACTTAGGTCAAGTGGTACAGAGTTCCAGAGGAGAGGTGCAGAGCAGGTGAAGGCCCTGCTCCCCTTGATTTGGATATTTTCACTGTTCAGATATCCGGAAATTCTCCATCTGTGCTTTAGATCAGATTGTTTTTCAAAATAAGAGTCTCCTCTTTTCTTTTAAATTGAAATAGAATATTTGAATTTTTGCTAAGAGGTTAAAGACAGTAAAGACCCTCTTGGACCACCAGCTGAGATGAAAGTTGTCTCATCTGCAGGTCGCAGTCTGCTGCATCTGCTTCTTCGTCATCCTGCCTCTGAACCTGGTGGGAACCATCCTGGGCAGGAATTTATCCGGTCAGCCCAACTTCCCCTGCCGAGTGAACGCTGTGCCTCGACCAATCCCAGAGAAGAAGTGGTAGGTGTGGGGGGGCTGGGAGGTGATGGGTGGGGGGCTGGGTCTTACAGATTTAGTTTAATTTATAAAGGCTGAAATCAAACTACCAAGCAGGAGACATCATGAAGACTAAGGAACCCTCCTCACAGATCAGAGAGAAGGTGATGGAGAACAGATCAGGGTTGGTCCATCATGTCAGTCTCTATAGTCCTGGTCCATCAGGTCCTGAGACCTGATGGACCAGGACTATAGAGACTGACCTGATGGACCAGGACCATGGACAGACCTTGTTCTTCTGATTTCTCATGATAAATGTCTGTTTCTTAGAATCAAATGTAATTTACAGGTTTGACGTCTYACATCAGAATTATTTGGTGAAACTTTATTTAAAACCTGTTTTTGTTGTTTTAACTGTTCTGTTTCAAACAAACTCTCAGGTTCATGGAGCCGGCCGTCATCGTGTGCCTTGGAGGAATTCTGCCCTTTGGATCGATTTTCATAGAGATGTAAGTTTTTGTTGTTTTGAGCAGATCCTGGTGGTGTTGTTTTTGTTGCTGCTGTTGTTGTTGTTGTCCTGCTCAGACACACCTGTGTTTTCTCAGGTACTTCATCTTCACGTCTTTCTGGGCCTATAAAATCTACTACGTGTACGGCTTCATGATGCTGGTCCTGGTGATCCTGTGCATCGTCACCGTGTGCGTCACCATCGTGTGCACGTACTTCCTGCTCAACGCTGAGGACTACAGATGGTCAGGGTCCTGCCTCGCCCCTCTGATGACAGCATGGTTGTCCTGAGCTGAACCTTGTGTTTTTGTCTTGCAGGCAGTGGACGAGCTTCCTGTCTGCTGCGTCCACAGCGGTTTATGTTTACATGTACTCGTTTTACTACTACTTCTTCAAAACTAAGTGAGTCTCTGTTTCCTTTGAGCTGATGAATCCGTAAAACAAACAGATCCAGCTTTGACGTGTCGCCCCGTGTCTTTCAGGATGTACGGCTTGTTTCAGACGTCCTTCTACTTCGGCTACATGGCTGTGTTCAGCACCGCTCTGGGAATCATGTGTGGTGAGTTTCAGAACCCTCATATTAGCCTAATCTGTAATCAGTTGTTTGGGAACGGAAGAAAATGTTTAGAGTCAGGCAGCCGATAACAATTTTCCATCTKCCTTAATGTCCGCTGGTACATCCCAATGTGGCGAATCCAATAAAACAGTGTGGACAATCCTGCCGAGCTATCAGCTTCTCCAAGATCAATTCCATCTCACCAGCAAAGTCCAGGAACCACAGCCGGCCCACGACCCTCAGCAGAACCGCTTGCAGACAGAGTCCAGCTCGCTCAAGGCAAAAGTCTGAGTGCTGATAGAACGGCAATCCTTCATACTGGTCAGGCAGCCAGGAAATGAACAGCCACAGATGTTGTTTTGTAGAACACCAGGAGACCACCAAACCAATTTGTAGATTAAATCCATAAAATCATCCATAAAGTTGGGGTAGTATTATACTCTGATAAATATTTTTACTTATGTGTTTTAACTGAAATATTGGCTTCATTCACAAAATGCATGAGTCCGAAAATAAGACCGCGTCGTAAAAAGCAGTTGAAACAAGCTTACCGCTGACACTCCTCGTGCTTCAGAGCGAGATAATAACAGATCCAGGCAGGCGACATGATGTGGAAAAAAAAGGCAGTCCACAGTGGCGTCACTAGGCTTATTTTAGTGGGGCTGGAGCCCCCCTAAATTATTTTAAAGCCCCCCTAACTTATTCTGTTGTAAAAAAATTTTTTTA
>NW_013952637.1:287831-290171 GCF_001266775.1 Austrofundulus limnaeus
ATATATATATATATATAAAAAATACACACACACTACAAGTATATAATATACAAACATTTTGTGCGTCTCCTGGGGGCTAAGCCCCCCTTGTCCTTAAAACCTAGTGACACCCCTGGCAGTCCTGCACCTTAGTAATTCGTGTGTAACCGGGCCGCTCCTGGAACAACAACAAACACATGTTCGTCTGTAATGGCTGCCGTCTACCGGTGTTCTGAAAAAGTTTGTATCCTTGAAAAAAGTTTCCCCACCAGAGGGGGCGCTCGCGAGTAGAAAGTAATCTGCTTTTCCCCCACAAGATGGTCCAAATCTCATGGGAAGTCTCTGACTTTTGTGTTGGCACCTCCTGGTGGACTATGTGTAAAATGTTAGAATTCATTTGATGCTGCTACATTTGTTGTCAAAATACCTTTTAGTACATATGTTGTTAAAATAAAATGAACAGTCCAATGATCGTTTTACTGATGTGTATAAAGACTGCAAAGGCTGAAAAATCTTGAAGTCTGTATGAAACTGGAGGTAGGGTTTCCTTTTGTTCTGTTTTAAATTGTGATAAAGTTGTTTGTGTCCAGCTGAAGTTGGTTCTGCTGTTTCAGGTGCTGTTGGCTACATGGGAACAAGTGCCTTTGTGAGGAAGATTTACACAAACGTGAAGATTGACTGAGGATCTGCGCAGCTGCAGGAGCTCATGGACGTGTGCTGAGAGGCGGCGAGCACAACTCCTTGATTTGATTTTACTTTTTCTCTCGCAGAGATGGAGAGAGCCTCACTTTGTACAACGTAGTTTTTCCATTATTTTTCTGAGGTGACCGGAGGAGCGGAGGTTTTGTTTTTATCAGCTGTTTGTCCACGCCGGCCCCAGACGCAGCGGTGTAGCTCTCTTCAGTGAAGAGGCCGAAGTGAGCCCAAGTTTAGGTTCTGTTGGTTCACATGCTTCCTGTTCCAGTCGCACTGTCATCCGGGTTTTGTTCTCCTTCACCGATGAAGAGGAGCCTTCATCGCTCCGTTATCATTCCCCTCGTTTCTTTACCCCCTGACCCAGACCCTGACCCAGTCCATCCAGCCCGGGTTTATCCCTGCTGTGGGTTCATGTACAGAGACTGATCAGGAAGAGCAGGTTTTTAATGAATGTTTGATGTGATCCATTTGTTTTCTCTAAATGTTTGGGTTGAATGAAGTAAAGCTAATATATGAGGGGGGGCCGTGTATATACCCTGAATTATGTCCCTTTAGATGTAGACCCCCCTGCCTGGGCTTTGGTTGTACAGATTTACTACAGGGTTTGTTTCTTATTTACACAAGTTATTTTTCATTTAAAACCTCTTTAGTTTGGGGCTTGGGGGGGGGGGGGGGGGTGGCTGTTACACCTGAGCTGAAGTTTAAAGGGATTCTTTGTTTCTGACTTTATTTGCAGCTTTAAAAGTTTTTTTTCTCTCAAACCCTCGTTGTGTTTGATCAGAGGAAGACGATGCTCCTCTTCCTCTGCCTGTACAAAATGAACCAGTCCACCTGAAGCTAGATGTTGTCCATCCCCTCAGTGCTACAGAGTCCGTCACATGCTTTTATTTCACCCTGCTTTGTGTAAATACAGAGGTGGCCACGCCCTTTTCTATGTTCCAGTTCTGCTCATGTTGTGAAGCCATGAACCTGAACCTGCTATAACTGTAGAAACTAATAAACCTGTTTCTGTACAGAGCTGACAGGTCTGCTTCACTGAGTCCTGATCCTGAACCTGAACCACAGTCCACTCAGTCCTGAACCAGAGTCCAGGTCCACCTGCAGGAGGGACTGTAAAGAGGAGAGGCTCAGCAGTGTCGGCTACTGTTAGCTTCTAGCTGGTGTTCTGCTACTATTAGCGTCAAGCTGGTGTTCTGCTACTGTTAGCGTCAAGCTGGTGTTACTGTTAGCTTCTAGCTGTGTTCTGCTACTGTTAGCCTCAAGCTGGTGTTCTGCTACTGTTAGCATCTAGCTGGTGTTACTGTTAGCTTCTAGCTGGTGTTCTGCTACTGTTAGCTTCTAGCTGGTGTTACTGTTAGCTTCTAGCTGTGTTCTGCTACTGTTGGCGTCAAGCTGGTGTTCTGCTACTGTTAGCTTCTAGCTGTGTTCTGCTACTGTTAGCTTCTAGCTGTGTTCTGCTACTGTTAGCTTCTAGCTGGTGTTCTGCTACTCTTAGCTCCTAGTTGGTGTTCTGCTACTGTTAGCGTCAAGCTGGTGTTCTGCTACTGTTAGCGTCAAGCTGGTGTTACTGTTAGCTTCTAGCTGGTGTTCTGCTACTGTTAGCTTCTAGCTGTGTTCTGCTACTGTTGGCGTCAAGCTGGTGTTCTGCTACTGTTAGCTTCTAGC
>NW_013952637.1:291463-293728 GCF_001266775.1 Austrofundulus limnaeus
CATTTACGCACTTTTCCTGAAGATAGAAGAGTTTGTTGAATCTGACGTGACATGTTCGTACGAACCCTTTGTACGAACATTTAGGAGAAGACTATGAACATGTTCTAGCACGAGGCCCAATGAGCCCAAACACAACAGCTGGTCTGCAATGGTCCAGAACCCTGGTCCAGTCAGAACCTTGGTCCAATCAGAACCCTGGTCCAATCAGAACCCTGGTCCAGTCAGAACCCTGGTCCTGGTCCAGGAATGAATAAATCTTCTCTGTGTTTCAGTCGTCGGTTCATTCAGATTCTGGTGAAGTTCTTCCTCTGGCCTTCAGACCCCCAGGTACCTCTAAGATCAGTTTTTATGGATTCATTATAGATTATACATTACAGGTTACAGATTATAGATTACAGGTTACAGATTATAGATTACACATTACATATGTATTATAGATTACAGGTTACAGATTATACATTACAGATTGCAGATTACATATAGATTACAGATGACAAATTAAAGATTACAGCTTATACATTACATATTACGGATTATACATTACATATTACGGATTATACATTACATATTACAGATTATACATTACAGATTACAGATTATACATTACAGATTACATATAATTATAGATTACAGGTTACAGATTATAATTATAGATTATCGATTATAGATTTAAGATTTAAGGTTATGGATTATACATTGCAGATTATACATTACAGATTACATAAAATTATGGATTATAGATTAAAGATTATACATTACAGACTACAGATTATACATTACAGATTACATAGAATTATGGATTATAGATTAAAGATTATACATCACAGACTACAGATTATACATTACAGACTACAGATTATACATTACAGATTACATAGAATTATGGATTATAGATTAAAGATTATACATTACAGACTACAGATTATACATTACAGATTACAGATTGTACATTACAGATTGTAGATTAAAGATTACAGATTATATATTATAGATTACAGATTATTAGTAAAATCAAATCTGCACAACTCAAATATGTGAAATTACAAAACCAGTCCAAGTCTTGAGTCTTTGTCAGATCTTAAATCAGTTGTTTTTAATAAATCTGCTGAGTCATGGTTTCTTGTCTTCCTCAGCATATTTTCCAGTAATAGGACCTCTGGTGGGTTCAGTTTCACACGACTTCCTGCATATTTTCAGAATAAAGCGTTCAAACTGATCATTAAAGTGTGTCTGTGTGTCAGGTTGTGGGCAACTTCATACCTGGGCTCTCAATCCATCAGACCCTGTGTTACCAGGTAAACTCTGCTTCATCAAAACTTCACGTCCTGTTTAAGATTTAAATTAATTAAATAAATAAATAAATAAAAATAAATAAATAAATAATAAATAAAGTTGTAATTTGTTGTGTTCAGTTCATGCTGCAGACCTACAACGCCTCCTTCAGCTTCATCAACAGGAACTCTTCAGGCGAGCAGGTGAGGTGGGCGGGGTTACAAGGACCAGGATCTGAGCCAAGTCCTGGTCCTTCAGCAGGGACATGTCCTCCAGAGGACTGTCTCATCTCTGTCTTCTTGTCTCTGTCCTCCTGTCAGGAAGTGTCTCTGAAGCATCTCCTGCTCATCTCAGGAACCATCTTCAACACGACGGTTGCCGGGGTTTGTCCAATAAAATAAAATAAAATTTAAAAATTTAATTTGAAATATTTTGTTTCTAATTTCCTGTTGTCCTCTCGTCTCCAGGCTCTTCCTCGGGTCTCCATCATCAAACTCGGAATCTCGAGTCCCGTGGTGCTGTCCTTCTGCCGGTCCGTCCTGCCAGTCCCGCTCTCAGGTAGAAGTCACCTTTAAAGGGGTAATTCAGACATTTTGAGGTGCAGTTCTGTGTGAACATTGAAATCGCGCCCTGGGAAAAATAATCTGCATCTAGTGGCAGCTAGCTGTAGCACTTCTGGTTCATCCTGGGATCATCATATTTTTGTTATGTTAAACTAACAGTGGTAGTAGCTGAGAGTCATCCATGTTCAGACTAGCCGTTAGCTCATCAGAGTTAATGTGTTTTTATMTACAACAGGTAAGATACTGTTTATCACTTTTACACAGAACCGCACTTCAAACTGTCCCAACTGTCCTTTTAATCAGACGTAAGAAGCTGATTGGTTGGTTGTTTAATTAGATGTAAGAAGCTGATTGGTTGGTTGTTTAATTAGATGTAAGAAGCTGATTGGTTGGTTGTTTAATTAGATGTAAGAAGCTGATTGGTTGGTTG
>NW_013952637.1:301776-311732 GCF_001266775.1 Austrofundulus limnaeus
AAGAAGCTGATTGGTTGGTTGTTTAATTAGATGTAAGAAGCTGATTGGTTGGTTGTTTAATTAGATGTAAGAAGCTGATTGGTTGGTTGTTTAATTAGATGTAAGAAGCTGATTGGTTGGTTGTTTAATCAGATGTAAGAAGCTGATTGGTTGGTTGGTTAATCAGATGTAAGAAGCTGATTGGTTGGTTGTTTAATCATTAAACATAAGAAGCTGATTGGTTGGTTGTTTAATCATTAAACATAAGAAGCTGATTTTTAATCATTAAACATAAGAAGCTGATTGGTTGGTTGTTTAATCAAACGTAAGAAGCTGATTGGTTGGTTGTTTAATCAGATGTAAGAAGCTGATTGGTTGGTTGTTTAATTAGATGTAAGAAGCCGATTGGTTGTTTGTTTAATTAAACGTAAGAAGTTGATTGGTTGGTTGTTTAATCAGATGTAAGAAGCTGATTTGTTGTTTGTTTAATTAAACGTAAGAAGCTGATTGGTTGGTTGTTTAATCAGATGTAAGAAGCTGATTGGTTGGTTGTTTAATCAAACGTAAGAAGCTGATTGGTTGGTTGTTTAATCAGATGTAAGAAGCTGATTGGTTGGTTGTTTAGATGTAATAAGCTGATTGGTTGGTTGTTTAATCAAACGTAAGAAGCTGATTGGTTGTTTGACTTCCTTCCAGCTGCTTTAGCCGCTCTCAGTGTTTTCACCGTCAGGAGTGAGGAGACACAGACCGGGATCCAGGTCTTCGATCAACAAGGAAACCCAGTCGGCCTCTCCAGAGCTGCAGGAGAACAAGTTCAGTTTCAGAAAGATTTTAATTTTCATTTTTTTATGTTTAAAAAAACTCAGATTTATTTCCTGTTTTTTTATTTCCTGTTAAATCAGGCGGTGAGGGAGACGGTTCTGTCCAGAGCCGCCTTGTTTGGGACGACGGCAGCTGTTCCCAACCTGCTTATGTCCCTCTTAAGAAGGTGAGCTCATCATCATCATCATCATCATCATCATCATCATCTTCATCTTCATCTTCATCATCATCATCCTTTCTCTTCTGCTCCTCCTCAGTCTGATTAATAAATATTTTGTCTCCGTCTCAGAACCAGACTCTTCCGTGTGAGCCCTGTGCTGGTGGCTCCATGTCAGTACGGCATCACGGCGCTGGTTCTGGGTCTGATGGTTCCGGTCTCCTTCAGCCTGTTTCCACAGCTGGGGATGGTGAGGCCTCAGTTCAGGGTTTTATTTGTGTTTGTTTTGAGCTGCACTGACTCTGACCTCGTTTCACAGATAGAGAGAGAGAACCTGGAGGAGGAGCTGAAGGCCAACGCAGCCGGTTCACACTTTTACTTCCACAGAGGACTCTGAGCGACAAAAACACGACAAAAACAACACAACTTTTTGTGTTTTAGATGAGAAATAAATGTAAAAAATTTATTTTCTGTGTTTGTATATAAATATGCTGGCGAACCTGAAACAAACTGGTTAAAGGCAAAAAGAACAAATTGCTAGGTAAGTTAAAAGTAGCAAACTGTTAGCTAGAAGCTAAATGTAGCTTAAAGTGATTTAAAAAAACAGATTTCCTAAATATTAAAGTAGTAAAAAGCTACCTGAAAGCTAAAGACATATGGGGATGAGCTAAAACAACCAATCAGTCAATCTGAAGAGAGCCGACAGGTTAGGGTTAGTAGCAAAATGCTAGCTAGAAGTTAAAGATAACAAATAAGCTAGTCTATAAAAATGCTAGCTGAAATAATCTTTGAAAATTAGCTAAAGGCTAAAGTAGTAAAAGGGTACCTCCAAAGCTAGCGGTATCAACATGCTAGCTAGAATTTTAAAGCAGCAAAAGACCGACTAAAAACTAAAGTTACTTAAATGCTAAAAACATCAAAAGATCAACTGAAAGTAGCAAAAAGTGTAAAAATACAGTAAATGTTGACTCAGTGTTTACATAATGCAACTTCTCCCAGAACTCAGTAAAAATTTGAAGTTTTAAAAAATAAAAAAACATTTTTATTCGTTAAAATGTGAAATCACAGACATAAAACCAGCTGTTAGACGAAGATCTGACAAATATCTCCAACAGTAAAACATTGTTTACAAACTTCAGATTCAATGTGGAAAATTTAAGTCTTAGTTATGACGGTTTCACTGGGACATTTTAAATAAAAATAAAAGTTGGGGGCAAAATAAAAAATAAATAAATAAAAAATTGGACATAAATGTACCGGCAATTTATTTAAATGAAAAAAAAATATTGTCTGACATTGGAAAGTTTTGAAAAGTCTAATTTTCAATGGTTAAATACATAAATTCCTGAAAGTAAAACAGATTTTCTCTGACAAAGTTATAAATTTAGAAGAAACAGTTCAGTTGTTAAATCTAACTGCATCATGTGAGGATTAGTGACATTTTAAAATCTCTGATCAGGTTTTTATGGAAGAATCAAAATGTTTTTAAGGCCAAACAGAAGGTCAGATCTGTAGGAGCTGCTCTGCAGCTGCCAGGTGAAACAGGAAGTTCTCTGTGGCCGGAGGGAAGTGATGCTGCTTCAGAGCYTCCAGAGTCAGTTTGGAGTTTCCACATGATTCTGTCAGAGCAGCCAGGTGGCTCAGAACTTCTGCAGTCTTCATGGACAGGTCCTGTGAAGAAACGTTTAATTGATTTGAGTTTCTATAGGAAACATACCTGGACTACAAGAACCACACCTGGACTATAGGAACCACACCTGGACTATAAGAACCACACCTGGACCATAGGAAGGAACTACACCTAGACTATAGGAACCACATCTGGCCCATAGGAACCACACCTGGACTATAGGAACCACACCTGGACTATAAGAACTACACCTGGACTACAGGAACTATACCTGGACCATAGGAACCATACCTGGACCATAGGAAGGAACTACACCTAGACTATAGGAACCACACCTGGACCATAGAAACCACATMTGGACTATAGGAACCACACCTGGACTACAGGAAGGAACTACACCTGGCCCATAGAAACCATACCTGGACTATAGGAACCATACCTGGACTATAGGAACCATACCTGGACTATAGGAACCATAACTGGACTATAAGAACCACACCTGGACTATAGGAACCAAACCTGGACTATAGGAACCAAACCTGAACTATAGGAACCAAACCTGGACTATAGGAATCAAACCTGGACTATAGGAACCAAACCTGGACTACAGGGACCACACCTGGCCCATAGGAACCATACCTGGACCATAGGAAGGAACTACACCTAGACTATAGGAACCACACCTGGACCATAGGAAGGAACTACACCTAGACTGTAGGAAGGAACTAGACCTAGACTATAGGAACCACATCTGGACCATAGGCACAATACCTGGACCATAAGAACCACACCTGGATCATAGGAACCATACCTGGACCATAAGAACCACACCTGGACCATAGGAAGGGACTACACCTAGACTATAGGAACCACACCTGGACAATGGGACCCACACCTGGACCATAGGAACCACACCTGGACCATAGGAACCACACCTGGACCAGTCATTCTGTGTCTCTTTCCTGTCCTCTCTGGACCCAATCAGTCGAGGCAGAAGGCTGCCTATCCTGGTTCTGGTCCAGGATCTCTCCTGTTTAAAGTGAGTCGTTTCTTTCTCCTGTCACCACTTTGCCTCTCAGGATGGATTGTGTTGACGAACAGACCAGCTCTGAGATGGTTTCTTGTTTTCACCTTGATGACCTGACTGTCGGACCTCTCTGCGTCCTCCGCAGACTTAACGATGAGCTGAGCGATGTCCTTGTGTAACTTCCCCATCGCCATGGCRTCTGTGGTGAAACACCAAGCGTCAGTCTGAGCGGATCAAAGCACCTGAAGAGGCAGGTGAACGTACCGCACCTTTGGCTCCCTGAGACACGGTGATCACGCCGTCTGGGAGATTCACAAACACATCAAACAAATCTGATCTGTTGCTCACAACTGGATCCACGAATCCTGCTACGTACCCTGTGGAGAAAGGAACGTGTCGGCACATAACGCAGAGTTAGCATTTATGCTAATTCATAATTTATACATTTACATTTATTCAACAATCAAACTACTTCCACAAACTTTGGGYTTTTTTAACAAAAAGTGAATATTACATTCTTTACATTCTTTGTATCTACTTTTAGCTACTGTCTTGCTAATTTAGGCTTTTAGCTACTGTTGTGCTAATTTTAGCATTGCCTTTGTTATTTTAGTATGTTTTAGTTGTCAGAATGTTCTGGCCATTTCTACATTAAGATTTGTTTTAACTACTAACTGTTTATTRTGTTGCTCATTGGTTTGCTTTTTTAGCCTGTGTTTTGCTAATGTTAGCATCTGTTTTGTTTTTTTAGCACCTGTTTTACTAATGTTAGCATATATTTTGTTAGTGTTAGCATCTATTTAGATTTTTTAGCATCTGTTTTGCTAATGTTAGCATCTATTTTGTTAGTGTTAGTATCTATTTTGTTTTTTTAGCATCTGTTTTGGTTTTTAGCACCTGCTTTGCTAATGTTAGCACCAGTTTTGCTAATGTTAGCATCTAGTATTAGCATCTATTTTGGTTTTTTTAGCATCTGTTTTGCTAATGTTAGCATATGTTTTTTAACTTGTGTTTTGCTTGTTTTAGCATCTAATTTGCTGATGTTAGCGTATGTTTTGTTTTTAGCTCTCATTTAGCTGTTTTTAGCATCTGCTTTACTAGTTTTACTTTTAGCAGCTSTTTGTTATTATTATTATTTCAGTTTGTTTTTTGCTTGTTTTAACTTTAACACCTTTTAAGACCACTCGTGCTGCCCTTCACAGAAAATGTTCAGTCTAATTTGTAGCTGTTAGCTAACGGAGCAGCTAGTGTCCTTACCGGGACATTTCTTTATATCGTCCAGTTCTACGTCAGTCAGGTGGACGTACGGATGCAGGATGGACCAGTCTTTTCGGTGCCACGTCAGCGCTGGCAGGACTCTGCATGAAGAACAGGTCAAGCATTGGCAGAAGTCACAACATAAAGGCTAAAAGAGTTCAGACCTTCTRAAGAGAGGTTCTATAGGGTAATAACGATTATCTTACCTGTTGTTGATAGCTTTTTAAACAACATCAGTTTGGACAAAGTGTCTTCAAATGTGCTACGTGCTGTCGCTAACTGCTTATCGAAATAATCATGTAAATAAATAACTATATCAGATATTTATGACGTGATGATTTATAAAATAGCGTTTGCAAAAACCGCTATGCCGTTAGCTCATTAGTCCTGTCAGAATGAAACTATTTCTCCAAACTGAGGTGGTCCAATGAGATATCTGCAACAGGTTTTCCACAGAAAYGTACCATAAAAATTCTGAACTATGCCTTTAAATTCACCTGGTAAACTCTAACAAGGCTTCGATCCGAGGATGATAGATGACGATCCTTTTCTTCAGCATCAGGGCGGTGTACAGGATGACGGTTTCCACACCAAACTGAGACACAACATCTGGAGGAGAAAAGGTGGATGTGAGACTTTCTTCTAACCTGTTACCTGTGACAGGTGTGAGCTTTCACCTTTGATTGAACCTGCCAGGTACGCCGTCTCAACATCATAGTCCTTTATGAGAAACGAGCCGTTTTCGTCGCTCTGACAGATTCCCTTGGTGAGGACGGTGATGTAGGCCTCCATCATCTTCACCGGACTGCCGTGTTTCATGTACGTCCTGGAGAACAAGCGTGAACACAGCCCAAAACCTTTTGGACCACAAACCGGCGCAGAACATCATCATCTTACCTGCAGAGGATTCTGCTGAGAGCGGCGTATTTCTCAGGGTTGAAGTCTTTCGCCGTTATAACGATTGAAAAATGAGTCACCTGTCAGGACGAAAGTCAACAGATGTTTGAAAACGAGGCTTTTTTTTCTGTGTTGAGAACCTGCGTGAACCCTCATCAGTACCTTATTCAGGGCTGTGGGCTCCTGGACCTCTGCTGTAGTGATGTAGAACCAGGTACGACTGAAATGACCAAACACGAACGTGTGAAACTCCTGTACTTCCTGCGTCAGGCAGCACTTCCTGAGGAGAACCTGCTTCAGCTCGGGGCTCACAGACGGGTAGCACCAAACCCACAGAGTGTCTCCGTTCACGTCTTTCTCTGGTGGGGGGAGAAATCCAGCACAACATCATAAGTCTTAGTTCAATTCATTAGTCGTTTTATGACAAACATGAAACTAAATGTCTCCAAAACAGCCAACTAAACAGGGTGGGACCGAGGACACATCCCTGAGAGATCTGTCGGAACYGTTTCTGAAAGCAGAACTCCATCACCAGAGGTCTATAAAGAACTTGAAAAAAATTAAGTAAAAATACCTTAACAGAAAATGACTTTGGTAAAARTAAATTTCACTAATGCGAAAACTACTTCAGTAAAAGTCATAAAACTGTTCATAAAAATTGGGAAAGTAAAAGTGCTTTTACACACTCTAAGAAATAAACTGTAGAATTTACTGAACCCCTGAACCGTCTTTGTTCGACCGGTGAGCAAAAACGGTTCAGTTTCTGCCTTTAAACGTTTCCAGATGCTTTTATTTTGAGGACTATGCTGTGAGACAACTTCCTCTGGTTCTTAACTTTAGTTTGGAACCTTAAAAAATATCAAAAGGCTTTTATGAATTTCGGGGCATCTGTTAACGGGTGAACCCAGGGGTCTGCAACCTTTACAATCAAAAGAGCCATTTGTGTCATTGTCTCACTAATAAAATGTGTCCAAAACAAGCTACAACTGTGATTATCAACTGCTGGTCCGTGGGCCTTTTCAAGGCCTTTCAGGGAACCTTTACGGTCAGTGGAGTTGACATTATAAAACTAAAAAATATATTATTATATTCTATACTATTATACAAACCAGGACAAATGAAAAGATCATATTTATGTAAATAAGAAAAATACTGTATTTAGTTTATATCGAATTTCATAAAAACTAGTACAACTGAACTATTCTGGCATATTTTTTCTCATTATAAAGATGTAATCTTTACATTATTTAAAGGTAAATTGATGGATTTGTAAGAAAAATCATAGAAAGAAGTTGAATTGTTTAAGTAAACAACAGGCAAGCATGAGCTAACATGTTTTACTTTTTGTATTAGTAGTATTGGTTACGTATTTGTATACAAATTGTTTTCTGTTGTGGGTATAAAAAAAACAAAAATATTTAGTTGTCTGGTCACATTTTCAAAGGGCCACATATGGCCCCAGAGCCGCAGGTTGCAGAGCCCTGGTTTAACCAAACTGGTTCCACTAAACCAGGTGGAGAAAATATTCTTGCCTCATATTAACTCTACAGGTTTTGTGAAACCTGCTGACATGACTTAGTTGAATAAATTCAACACTTTATTTTTCGGTGTATAAACATCTTTCATAAGTTTGAACGTATTCAATTTTGTAACGAGTAAAAGTATCAATTTTAGGTTTTAAATGTAACGAAATAAAAGTAAATGTAACCATTTAAAAAATACTTGGTAAAATTACAAATCCTCAAAAAATGACTTCAGTATTGTAACGAAGTAAATGTACTTAGTTACTATAAAGCTCTGTCCATCACATGCTGGTGTTACTGGAAGGGCTGATGGTTCAGAACCAGCCCAGTGAGRTGGAGCAGGTAGGATCATCATCCTGTCATCATGTGATTCCCCTTCAAGTCTCAGCTTCTCTACAACTAATAACAAATTATTAAAAAATAAACAGATAAGCTGAAACTCACCGATTATTCCGACGCTCAACATAATCTGTGCTTCAGTAGTTGTCATGTTCCCATAAAGAAGAGTTCACACAACTAGACACAAACCAGCATCTATCTTCCTCTTTGGTCGCAAATTTAACTCTAAAAAAACCTCAAGAGCTCCTCCGATATCAAAACGCTACAATTACAAGGATGAATAACTCAAATAAAAGCAGTTGTTTCAAATACAGTCGGTGCTTTTGGGTGATTTTTTTTAAAACTGTCAGCAGATTTTCTCCATCATCGTTTTCCTTTTCCTGGACCGGACAGCGGTGGGGGCGGGGCCACAAAGTTCAGCCAATCACAGGCCGCAGACGACTGCTGGTGCGTTCACAGAAACTGGGATTTTTTTAAATCTCCCGTTAGAGTTTGTTGAACAATGTAAGCATGATTATTAAACTTTAGGGTAAATTTATCATGTACATATAAAAATATCGATTTCTTGTGAAACGTAGTTCCCAATTTTTATGTTTTAAAATACAAAATATTAATTTTGTGCTCATTATATGCACTAAATTGTGATGCTTTCATGACTTCTTATTTAATTTGGTATTTTTTTTATTACTTCCGTTTAGTAGTGCATTATATGTTGATTGGATGAGTGAGATAAATGTTTGAAAACTGAAATTTCTCATTAAAAATAAATGTAAAAAAGCTGGTTTCCTGATGTAGGCGGTCCCACCCGGCAACCCCCCGTGCTAGGCTAGTCACGAGGTCCCGGTCCGTCCTTTTTCCCAGCAGCCAGGCAGCACCGTGTCGCCGCTGGTGAACGCGTGGCTTCGATGAGCTGCTGAAGTTTGTCCACAGATATCTTAACAAGTCAGTGGGTTTAGAGCTTCGCTAGAACAACGCCGACATGCCGGCTTATTTTCAGCGGCCAGAAAATGCTCTGAAACGAGCGAACGGTGAGTGGAAACGCCGCTTCGGCCGTGTCAGATTARAGCTAACTGTGGCTAAGTTAGCATGCTAGCTGCTAGCGGCGATAGCTGGTGGCGGGGAAGCTGTGTTGCTTTCACAGTGCTACGTCACTACTTAAACTAGCTTGTCCGTTTAATGCTTCAGATAAAGTGATATTATTTTAGTAAATCAGTTTTAAGACTGTTTTCGATTGTTTTGACAGTAACATCCGGTTGCAGTTGTCAAATTTAGCGTGACTTGTTGATGTTTATGAAATGCTAATCAGGGCCTAGCTAGCGACCCGTTCTGTCACTGATACGTATCTAAATGTGCAAGTTCCCTGTCTCCAAATGTTCTCTGAAAACAATATAATTTATGGACTTATGGACAATAACAACAGTGATTTTCTCATCAACACTATTATCATTCTGGGGACATTTTTCTTCCATAAAGCTAAATATCTTAAGGTTAAACCAAATTTCTATCATTTTCACAATGACTATTTTTGTACTGCAATTCTCATAAAGTGATGCACACTAAACATGCCCACAATCTGTGCTCTTTAATTGAAGATTATGATTTAACATCTAAACCATAGCCTTTTTTTGTTCCTTCTTATTTTTAAACTTCTTATCTTTATTTGCACCCATCCTTTTCTCTTATATGCATGTTTGTTTGTTTTGAAATGTGCCTTATTGTTTGTACATTGTATTATTTTGTGTGTTCTTTGTTGTTTAATAAAAAAAAATAAAATAAACGTATCTAAATGTGCGTGCAGAGTTCCTGGAGGTTGGTAAAAAGCAGCCAGCCTTGGACGTCCTGTACGATGTCATCAAGAGTAAGAAACACCGAACATGGCAGAAGATCCACGAGCCCATCATGCTCAAATACCTGGAGCTCTGCGTGGATCTGCGCAAGAGCCACCTGGCCAAGGAGGGCCTCTACCAGTACAAGAACATCTGCCAGCAGGTGTGGAGGAATCATTCAAGCTTTTTCATTCATGCGTTGTTAGTTTTATCACAGTGTTAAAATCCTTTTTTTTTATTCCGCCAGGTGAATATTAAATCTCTGGAGGATGTGGTCAGAGCTTACCTGAAGCTGGCAGAGGAGAAGACTGAGACCGCCAAGGAGGAGTCTCAGCAGATGGTCCTGGACATCGAGGATCTGGACAACATTCAGACCCCAGAAAGGTGAGTTACCTGGTGTCTTTAAAACTCATTAAAGTAGGGGTGTCCTGATACCAGTTTTTTTCAAGACTGAGTACAAGTACGAGTACTTCAGTTTAGGTACTCACCGATACCAAGT
>NW_013952637.1:313308-315260 GCF_001266775.1 Austrofundulus limnaeus
GGATGTGACACAAAAATCTGAATTATACTGAAAGTGAAAGTAGTCAAACTGAAATTTTAATAAACCAAAATACAGTTTTAAAGCAAATTAATTCGGTTTAAATTTAGTGAAATTTATTTTCAAACCAATTCATTCAGTTTCAAATTCTGCACATTCAGATTCACTTCCTGTTGGTACAAGGTTGATCCCGTACAGTTGAGAGGTCATTCGCTGACGCAGGTTTGTTTTTGCGTCTCCAGGAAGCCTTTAAGGCTGTGGAGGACATCCACGGCCTCTTCGCTCTCTCCAAGAAGCCCCCGAAGCCGCAGCTCATGGCCAACTACTACAACAAAGTTTCGACAGTTTTCTGGAAGTCGGGGAACGCTCTGTTCCACTCGTGCACCCTTCACCGCCTCTACCACCTGTCCAGGGAGATGCGCAAGAACCTGACTCAGGATGAGATGCAGAGGTGTTTTCGCTGTTTCAGACGTGTCCTCTGTGATCAGGGCGGGCCCTAACGCGTGTCTTTGACCTCCAGGATGTCCACCAGAGTCCTCCTGGCCACCCTGTCCATCCCCATCACGCCCGAGCGCACGGACATCGCTCGCCTGCTGGACATGGACGGCATCATCGTGGAGAAGCACCGCCGGCTGGCCACTCTCCTGGGTCTGCAGTCCCCGCCCACCCGCCAGAGCCTCATCAACGACATGGTGCGTCAAAGATGCCGGGGCTTTTATTTTGAAAAGCTTCCAGCGGTTATTTAACAGCTGCTGTTTGCGTTTCTCGTAGGTGAGATTCAACCTGCTGCAGTACGTGGTTCCTGAGGTGAAGGAGCTTTACAACTGGCTGGAGGTGGACTTCCATCCTCTGAAGCTGAGTGGGAGAGTCACGAAGGTTCGAAACGCTTTGAGTTTATTTCTAAACGTCGTGAGTTTGTGGTGATTTCTTGTCTTGTTGCTGGTTTTTAGGTGTTGAACTGGGTGAGAGATCAGGCTGAGAAGGAGGCAGATCTGCAGCAGTACGTTCCACACCTGCAGAGTAACACCATCCTCCGGCTGCTGCAGCAGGTACAGCCTCCTCTTCCTCACTTCCTGTAACCCAGGAGCAAGGCTGTGTGTGTGTGTGTGTGTGTGTGTGTGTGTGTGTGTGTGTGTGTGTGTGTGTGTGTGTGTGTGTGTGATGGACGGTAGAAACGAGCAGAGACAACTGAGCAGGAGGAGGTCCAAATATTCTGAAAATAAAGGAAGAAATCTAGTGTTTAAAACACGTATGGAGAGAATAAATCCTCAACATTTCTCCTCCCKCTGTAGAAAAGTTACATCAGGATCATTTCCTCCCTCCTGCTGCTGCACGGCACGCAGAGCGAAGCTTTAACAACCGTAGTTTTTTTACACACAAGTTGTCGGAGAAAAAAACTTGTATTTCTGTGTTGTTACCCACAGAGGTGATAAAAAAAATGTGGATGTTTGTTCAGTCATAAATCCATCTTGATAATTTAACAGTTCTGCTGTGAAGATGAAGATGATGAAGCAGCAGCTCATTGTATGGCAGGCAGATATTACATTTATTTGACTTCACCACACTTACATTCAGTTATGTGAAATAGTTTTATGACAGGACTATGTGCAGCTGAAGGTCCTGTCACACTATAACATTTTAGACAACTAGAATGTTTTTATGTCTAAATGACTAATTTAACTTAAAGTTTTGGTTATAATTAATGCTGTCAAATGATTAATATTTTAATCTGATTAATCCCAAAGTAGCTGTGGATTAATCACGATTATTCTTAAATTTTATAAACATTTCTATTGCATATTGATAAAATGAATTACCGTATTTTTCGGACTATAAGCCGCACCTCCAACATAAAAAAAATATAGTACACCCAAATTTGTCGTCAAAAAAGTGAATTCAACATCAAAACATAAAAAGCAAACCTTTAGGAATTAAAGTTCGGAGGAATACGGTTC
>NW_013952637.1:315270-316834 GCF_001266775.1 Austrofundulus limnaeus
GGGATTAATCGTCAAATTAATCGTTATCGTATAAATACCACAATTAATCGTGATTAATTTTTTTGCCAATATTGCCCAACCTTAGCGGAAGGAGGAAATTTAGAGGATTTATTCTCTTTACGTGTTTTAAAACGCTATAATTTCTTCATTATATTTCAAACTCCTGCTCAGTTGTCTCTGCACTTGCAGCCCTGCTGACACAGGTCGATGATGTAATGACGATATGAAGGTAGAGGGTAAATTTCTACCGTAGGCCAACTTTATACAGTTTCTACCATCTACTGCATATACTGCGCAGCCCTAAGTTTTGCTTTTTATGATCATTTTATACTGTGATACATACTGTTACTGTGAGGGGATTCTGTTTAAACCCTGGTCATACCACCCAGCCTGACCCAGGAGTCCTTCTGACCCAGGTCTGTCTCTGTCCCTCAGGTGGCTCAGATCTATCAGAGCATCGAGTTCAGCCGTTTGGCCTCCCTGGTTCCGTTTGTGGACGCCTTCCAGCTGGAGCGCTCCATCGTGGACGCAGCCCGGCACTGTGACCTGCAGGTGGGACCAGATAAAACCTTTTGAGGATCAAGTTCTGGGACTAAAGTCTGTAAACCGTCTGGCTGGGTTTTGTCCKTAGGTTCGGATCGACCACTCGTCTCGAACCTTGAGCTTCGGCTCTGACCTGAACTACTCGACTAAAGAGGATTCTCCGGTCGGCCCGTTCCTGCAGAACATGCCGTCGGAGCAGATCAGGAACCAGCTGACGGCCATGTCTGCTTCTCTGGCTAAAGCCATCCACATCATCAAGCCCACCTCCATCCTGGTGAGTCCGGACTAGGGGTGGTCCTGGCCCTGCAGGGCCGCAGCCCTACATTTTACCTGATTCAGTCCCTGAACTACCTCTTCATGTTCTGCAGTATGGAGGACGGACACTGACATAATTAGAAATAAAAACAGAAAAAAATGAACCTTTAAATAAATAAATCCATTTAAATTGCACCAAATAAATTAAAAAGGAGAATTTTACCTCATGTTTTATCATTTAATTGACCTTCATATTTATTTTTCCAGCTTAGTTCCAATAAATTATGTATTTTAACACATAATTTTAACTTTAATTTTTTATATATATTTTACAGTTTTTCCTTTTACTTGTACATGCATTTGTCTCTTGAATGCTTAAATTGAATTATTTTTATAATTTTGTCCAACAAGTCTTTTTATTTCTGTGTGTTGCATCCTTGTGCTGCTGCAGTTTAGCTTAAAATTTAGTTAAAATAAATACACAGGTAATGTTTTCCTCCTTACCTTTGTTTTAAACTAAACTTTAAACTTTTAGCTAAACTGAGGCAGAAATAAAAAGACTTGTTGGAAAAAAATAAGTTTAAACATTTAAGACTAATGCATGTACCAGTAAAAGGAAAAACAATGAATATATATTTATAAAACTGTAAAATTTAAATTATATGTTCAAATATATAAAATAATTTGTTGATCTAATCTGAAAAAATAAATATGAAAGTCAATTAAAATATGAAACAGGAGATAAAGTTCTCCTTTTTTAATTTAA
>NW_013952637.1:318096-319579 GCF_001266775.1 Austrofundulus limnaeus
AGCCTGATAATCATCTATTCATTCATGTCAGGTGTGTTGGAGCAGAGAAACAAGTAGAGCATGCGGGGCTGCGGCCCTCCAGGACCAGGATGGCCCACACCTGGTCCAGACCCTCACTGAGCCTCACACAGGTCCGGTTCTAAAGACCTCACCTGGAACTTTTGTCTCGTTTCAGCAAGAGCGCGACGAGCAGAACCAACAAGCCATCGCTGCGTACTTGAAGAACGCCCGCAAGGACCACCAGCGCATCCTGGCCCGCCGGCAGACCATCGAGGAGCGCAAGGAGCGCCTGGAGAGCCTGAACATCCAGCGGGAGAAGGAGGAGCTGGAGCAGCGCGAAGCCGAGTTGCAGAAGGTCCGCAAGGCCGAGGAGGAGCGCCTGCGGCAGGAGGCCAAGGAGCGGGAGAAGGAGCGTATCATGCAGGAGCACGAGCAGATCAAGAAGAAGACGGTGCGCGAGCGGCTGGAGCAGATCAAGAAGACCGAGCTCGGCGCCAAGGCCTTCAAAGACATCGACATCGAGGTAACGTAGCCAAGTGGAACTTCCTGTCCAGGTKAATCACGCTGAAGCTAACGGGTCGGTCTCCTTCAGGACCTGGAGGAGCTGGATCCAGACTACATCATGGCCAAACAAGTGGAACAACTGGAGAAGGAGAAGAAAGAACTGCAGGAGCGTCTGAAGAACCAGGAGAAGAAGGTCTGATCCAGAGTTCCTGCAGATCCTTAAAAAGTCTTAAAAGTCCTTGATTTCATTGATTTAAAAATAAGGCCTTAATTAGCCTTAAAATGTCTTAAATCCATCTTTCAGAAGTCTTGAAAATGTGAACACATTGTGCGTCTCAAACATTAAAATAATTGGTAACATTTATTTCAGGGATGTGCGATAACTTATTTTAAGAACTGATAACTTTCTCCTAACGACCGATAATAATCGATAACCAATAACACGCCAGGAGATAAGACTAGTCAAAAATAGGTAAGATCATAACATAAATAAACAAAACCAAATAAAAGTTACTGTAAATTATACTATTTGAAATAAACTCTTAAAAACCAAACATTTCTTAAAGTATATCAAACTAAACAGTTTCTCAAATGGCCATTTTTTTTAAATAAAGCACGTTAAAATAAAAAAAGACCTTTAACTCTGATCTGATTTAAACAGAAGAGAAATTCATTCTACAAGTTCAAAACAGATAATTCACTAACACAAGTAAACCGTGGCTAACGGCGGTGAACCGTGGCTAACGGCGGTGAACCGTGGCTAACGGCGGTGAACCGTGGCTAACGGTGATAAACCGTGACTAACGGAGGTGAACCGTGGCTAACGGCGGTGAACCGTGGCTAACGGCGGTGAACCGTGGCTAACGGTGATAAACCGTGACTAACGGAGGTGAACCGTGGCTAACGGGAGGTGAAGCGTGGCTAACGGGTGGTGAACCGTGGCTAACGGGTGGTGAACCGTGGCTAACGGGTGGTGAAC
>NW_013952637.1:320617-327737 GCF_001266775.1 Austrofundulus limnaeus
AATTCACTAACACAAGTAAACCGTGGCTAACGGCGGTGAACCGTGGCTAACGGTGATAAACCGTGACTAACGGAGGTGAACCGTGGCTAACGGCGGTGAACCGTGGCTAACGGCGGTGAACCGTGGCTAACGGCGGTGAACCGTGGCTAACGGTGATAAACCGTGACTAACGGAGGTGAACCGTGGCTAACGGCGGTGAACCGTGGCTAACAAGGAGATAAAAGCTTCGGTCTTTAGCGAGGGTGAACGACTTGTCATCATTTCCATCGTTAAATTCTTGAGATCTGCGTCCACTCTGGTATTTTTTTTTTTTTTTGGATTTGTCGAAAGCCTCAGCAATGATTTAAGTCCTGATGGGTTCTTGAATGCTAGCTTGTTGTTGTTAGCATTTTAGCAGACAGACTCTGTGTTGCATTCAGGAGGTAACAAACTTTACATGTTCTCAAACTGGGAGTAGTTGTTCCGATGTTTATAATTATAAAGTTTGTGTGTAACCCTACAGGGTTAATTGGTAAAATAATATTAATAATTCTTAAAATAACTGGTTGTTTTTCAGTATGGAGTATTCAAATTATTTTTCTAGTGAGAAAGTTGTTTTTTCTGACGCAACTTGAATGTTGCGCGGGTCGTGTCGGACGGGAAACAGCTTGACCAAAAAGGATAAAAATAAAGCCGCGCTGGTAAACGCGTACAAATATAATCGGTTCTGTTTGTTTTGATATCGGGCCGATAACTATCGGCACCCCTGTTGTCTTTCCAAAAATACGTTCACTTTTCTTACAAACATTTGATATCACTGGTGCTTTAAGGTTTCATCTACAGCTTTAGTTCCTTAGAGGATTTCCAGGAATTAATTGAAGTTTAAAACTGACTGCTAAGAAGGTTTTTGCTATATTTGATAAAAAAAAGCACTTAGATAGGAATAAAACAATTGGTCTGTTAACAATAATTGCATTCTTCAACAAAAAATACTTCGATTCATGAGTTTCTGACACAGTGTTTGTTTATTTATTTATTTTTTGTCATTTGGTTTATTGTGAAATTGGTCTTAAATTTAATTTCATTTGGCATTAAAACGTCTTAAACTGTAGGAACCCTGTGATCTGATTATCTGTGAACTCCACACAGTTTTATTAAGAACAAGTCATTGTTTCTCCTCAGATCGACTACTTTGAGAGAGCCAAACGTCTGGAGGAGATTCCKCTCATCAAGAAGGCGTACGAGGAGCAGCGCGTCAAAGACATGGAGCTGTGGGAGCTGCAGGAGGAGGAGAGGGTGCGTYCAGGACATGTCAAAACAAACTCTTTGATGGGCCGGGGGGCTTACATCTGGATGTTTCCTCTTTCAGATCAGCAACCTGAAAGTTGAGCGGGAGAAAGCTCTGGAGCACAAGAAGCGAATGTCCAGGATGGTGGAGGACAAAGAGGGCTTCCTGTCCAAGATAACCGCCGCTCGCAGTTTCATATACGAGGTAGAGTTCGTCCCGCAGAGGGACAGGAGACGTCTGAGGAGCTGGACGTGAAGAGGACGTTTCTGTCTCCACAGGAAAAGCTGAAAGCCTTCCAGGAGCGCCTGGTGGAGGAGAGGAAGAAACGCCTGGAGGAACGAAAGAGGCAGCGCAAAGAGGACCGGCGTAACGCTTTCTACCGCCAGAAGGAGGAAGAGAGGCAGCGGATCCACGAGGAGCAGCTCAAGAAAGGTTTGGATTCTGAAAAACAGCGATCAGTAAATCACCTGAAGACATTTAAAAAAGGATCTGAGCTGTGCTGCGTTTAAATGTCGTGGGAAAAGACAGCCACGCCCCCCAGAATGTCAGCGTCTCTTTTTATTTTCTTTCTGTTGTCGTAGAGCGTGAGGAGAGAGAACGCATCGAGCAGGAGCGACAGGAGGAGGAGGAGCGCGAGTACAAGGAGCGTCTGCGCAAACTGGAGGAGCAGGAGCTGAAGCAGCGCGCCCGTCAGCAGGAGATCGAGGAGCGGGAGCGCCTCCGCGAGGAGAACAGACGGGCTCCTCAGGAAGAGAAACCCAAGGTTTCAAGAAATAAACAGCTGTTTTAATAATTAATACAAATTATTATTATTATTATTATTATTATTTTTCCCCCGTTGTTTCTCAGGAAGTTCAGTTTCTGTAGTGTTATAATTTTTGTCCTGCCGTGTGATGACAGTGGTCCTCAAAAGGTGCTTCTTGGTTTTCAGGACTGGGGGGACAAGGACGACCGGGGCTGGAGGAAACGCACTGAAGGAGGGGAATCAGAATGGCGTCGTCCTGTTCCTGACAGGTATGGACAGATCTGACACCACTTCCTGTTAAGGCTGCTCGATTATTAGAAAAATTATAATCACGATTGTTTTGATTGAAATTGAGATCTAGATTATTTAACAAAATTATTCTTTTACTTTGATAACATGAATTAACTGAACAGAAACAATGGCTGTTAAACAATGTTTCCCTCAGGACTTCAAATATTTATGAAAAAATTAGACAAAGTGTGAGGAGCCTGCAGCATCGTGCTAGCAGTGGCACTGGATTCACAACACAAAACAGCTTAACCGTAAACTGTGAACTTTGATCACTATGTTTTTATGATCKTTGAAAACCCAAATCGTAATTAAGATCAAAATCCGATTAATTGCCCAGCCCTACTTATTGTTCTGGACTTTAGTTGTAACGTTTCTGGCAGATGAGATCTTTTAGGTTTTGAGGGCTCAGGTTTCAGGATCAGAAACCAGTCTGGGTCTTAAACTCTGAGTTTTGTGTCTGCAGGGATTGGAGACAAAAGGATGAGCGAGAGGACAAGKCTGGTTCCTTCAAAGGAGGGGAGGACAAAGGACCCCGTCAAGGTATTGATGAGGATCAGGGTCCTCGTCGCTCTGGTGAAGAAGAGCGTTCTCAGCGCAGAGGACCGGAGGACGACCATGGACCACGCAGAGCGTTCGATGACGACCGCGGCCCCAGGAGGGCCGGCGATGACGATCGTGGTCCAAGGCGAGCTTTTGACGATGATCGTGGTCCCAGGCGAGGTTTTGACGACGATCGTGGTCCCAGGCGAGGTTTTGACGANTCCCAGGCGAGGTTTTGACGACGATCGTGGTCCCAGGCGAGGTTTTGACGATGATCGTGGTCCAAGGCGTGGCTTCGACGATGATCGCGGTCCAAGACGTGGTTTTGACGATGACCGTGGACCAAGACGTGGCTTCGATGACGATCGTGGTTCCAGACGTGGTTTCGATGATGACAGGGGTCCTCGTAGAGGTCTGGATGAGTCCAGGTCCTCCAGGCGAGGGGCTGATGATGACTGGGGTCCTAGAAGAGGAGGAGATGATGACAGAGTCAGCAGGAGAGGTGCAGATGATGGTCCACGCCATGGAGGGGATGACGCCAAACCCTGGAAGCCCCTCGGTAGACCTGGTTAGTGGCTTCTTTTTTTTTTTTTTAATAACGTAACAGTTTTTGAAAGGGAGCAGTTTGGGTCTTTAGATCTCAATCTGGTCTTTAGGTATCAATCTGGTCTTTAGGTCTCAATCTGTTCTTTAGACCTCCATTTGGACTTTAGGTAATAGTGTGGTCTTCAGGTCATAAGCAGGTCTTCAGGTCATAAGCAGGTCTTTAGGTCTCAGTCAGGACTTTAGGTCTCAGTCAGGACTTTAGGTCTCAATCTGGTCTTTAGGTCTCCATTTGGACTTTAGGTCGTAGTCTGGTCTTCAGGTCTCAGTCGGGTCTTTAGGTCATAGTCGGGTGTTTAGGTCGTAGGCAGGTCTTTAGTTCTTAGTCAGGTCTTTAGTTCGTAGGCAGGTCTTTAGGTCATGGCTGGGACTTTAGTTCATGGCCGGGACTTTAGTTCATAGTCGAGTCTTCAGATCATAGTCGGTACTTTAAGTCATGGTCGGGTCTTTAGATCATAGTCAGGACTTTAGGTCGTGGTCGGGTCTTTAGATCATGGTCAGGACTTCAGATCGTATTCAGGTCTTTAGGTCGTGGTCGGGTCTTTAGATCATATAGTCAGGACTTTAGGTCGTAACGGGTCTTTAGATCATAGTCAGGACTTTAGGTCGTGGTCGGGATTTTAGGTCGTGGTCGGGTCTTTAGATCATATAGTCAGGACTTTAGGTCGTAACGGGTCTTTAGATCATAGTCAGGACTTTAGGTCGTGGTCGGGATTTTAGGTCGTGGTCGGGTCTTTAGATCATATAGTCAGGACTTTAGGTCGTAACGGGTCTTTAGATCATAGTCAGGACTTTAGGTCGTGGTCGGGATTTTAGGTCGTGGTCGGGACTTTAGGTCGTGGTCGGGTCTTTATATCATGGTCAGGACTTTAGGTCGTATTCAGGTCTTTAGGTCGTGGTCGGGTCTTTAGACCATAGTCAGGTCTTTAGGTCATGGTTGGGACTTTAGGTTGTGGTTGTTTTTTTAAGTCTCAGTTTTGCACTTAACCATAAAACGTGAGTGTAAACAGACCAAGCAAGTGGTTTCCTAGATCTCAGTCCAGACTTTAGGCCTCTGTCTGGTCGAGAGGTCTCAGTCTGGTCTTGTGGTCTCAGCCTGGTCTTGTGGTCTCAGCCTGGTCTTGTGGTCTTGCAGGTGGCTGGAGAGAGCGGGAAAAGGCTCGAGAGGAGAGCTGGGGACCTCCTCGTGGTGGGACTCACGAAGATGGAGATGAAGATGAAGGGGACGAAAGGTCCAGTTTCAGAGACAGCCGTCCACAGAGGTGGGTCCACCTCCAATCTGAATCTAGTTTTTAATCCCGACGAGTTTTCTGATGAACCGGATCYGTGTCCTCAGAGAGGAGAGCAGCTGGAGGAGAGGGGGCACCGACGACGGAGGCTGGAGAGATTCACGCAAAGAGGACCAGGACCGCAGCGACCGTGAAGACCGCAGAGACCACAATGACCGTCGCGTCGAGCGCCGAGACCGAGACCGCCGTGACGACCGCGAAGTCAGAGGCCCACCCAGAGACAACGATGAAGGTAAACAACACAAGTCTGTTTATTTTAGTGATTTTACGAGTAGAGGTGTCTTACTTTGTGGGCGGASTTAGACCGAGATGTGATTGACAGATTGACGGTGTGAAGGCTGTGAACACCGTCAATCTGTCAATCAGTCCTAAGATGTTCAGGTCCAAAAACCACGAAGAATAAACGGGTCATCAGGTTTTTGTATGTTGGATAAATACAAGAGTATCATCGGCGTAACAATGGATATTTATCCATGTTGAACTCCTCCTTTATTCTCACCAACGTCTYGTTTCTTCAGGTGGCTCCTGGCGCCGCAGCGGTGAGGAAAGGCGAGAGGAGCGGGACCGGCCCAAAGAGCGGGAACGAGAGCGCGACGCAGACGCGGAGAAGAGCGCCTGGCGTACGGATAAGGAAACCCCTCGTCGCACCAAGAACGAGACGGACGACGACGGCTGGACGACCGTGCGTCGCTGAGCAACATACAAAATGCGTGGCGGCGGCGTTAAACGAGCTGTTAGCTGACGCTACGCTTCGATCTGTAGCTTGTAGTTTCCTGCGGGGCTTTATTTTATCTTTATTGTCCTAAAAAAAAACTAAAATTTACAAACAAGTTGCTCATAATCAAATAAAGCTTCTTTATCTCTGAACAAGTTGGTTAAAAGTTTTAATCTTGCTTGAAGTGAAACAAAAATACAAACTTTCTTTTTAAAATAATCATTTATTCCAGACACATGGATCAGACCTGTTAGCTTAAATAAAACCTCCTGATTGGTTGATTTAGTGACGTTAGCTTCTGCTCTGCATGTTTAGATCAGCTCCTGTGTGAGGACAGATCCTGACTTTATTAATAAAGATGTTTGCTCAACAACTCAGTCTGCTGTGCTTCTCTGCTCTGTGGACGGTTGTCTCTCAATGTGTGTGTTTGTGTCTCTGAAGGTCTTGTGGTCTTTGTGTCTGAACGTCTCACTGTGACGCTCAGGATCAAACTCTTCTAACCTTCTGCCACAGATTCGTTTGTTTTGACAAAGAACCACGAGAGCTGGAAAAGTTCTTCAGGTCTCCTTTGGTCTGACTCCATGATCCTGATCCATCAGGTCTCCTTTGGTCCNCCTGGTCCACACACACACCTGGTCCAGACACACACCTGGTCCACACACACCTGGTCCAAACATACCTGGTCCACACACACCTGGTCCAGACACTCACCTGGTCCAGACACACACCTGGTACACACATACCTGGTCCAGACACACACCTGGTCCACACACACCTGGTAAACACACACCTGGTCCAGACACACACCTGGTCCACACACACCTTGTCCAGACACATAACTGGTCCACACACATTTGATCCAGACACACACCTGGTAAATACACATCTGGTCCACACACACCTGGTCCACACACACCTGGTCCAGACACACACACCTGGTGCACACACACACCTGGTCCACACACACACCTGGTCCATACACACCTGGTCCACACACACACCTGGTAAACACACACCTGGTCCACACACACCTGGTCCACACACACCTGGTAAATACACATCTGGTCCTCACACACCTGGTCCACACACACCTGTTCCAGACACACACACCTGGTGCACACACACACCTGGTCCACACACACACCTGGTCCACACACACCTGGTCCACACACACACCTGGTCCATACACACCTGGTCCACACACACACCTGGTAAACACACACCTGGACCAAACACACCTGGTCCAGACACACACCTGGTGTCCACACACACCGTGTCCACACACACACCTGGACCAGCTGCAGGATGTTCTTCATCTGAAGGAGTGAATCTAAGTGTTTGTTTGAGTCTCAGAATCCTGCTGTCCTCTCAGATGGGAAAAAGGGCAGTGGACAGAGGACAGAGGACAGAGGACAGAGGACAGAGGACAGGACAGAGGACAGAGGACAGAGGACAGAGGTCAGAGTACAGAGGACAGAGGACAGGGGACAGAGGTCAGAGTACAGAGGACAGAGGACAGAGGACAGAGGTCAGAGTACAGAGGACAGAGGACAGGGGACAGAGGTCAGAGTACAGAGGACAGGGGACAGAGGACAGAGGACAGGGGACAGAGGACAGAGGACAGGGGACAGAGGACAGAGGACAGAGGACAGAGGACAGAGGACAGGGGA
>NW_013952637.1:329118-330678 GCF_001266775.1 Austrofundulus limnaeus
ACAATAATTGTAAATAAAATGTTTTATAAAATTATTCAAAGCCAAGTAAAAAGTACAAAAATAAATAATTTGCTAAATATTGAATCTGAGTTTATTAATGTTTTATAAAGTGGTGAATAATTTCTTTATAAGACATTAATAAACTGATTTATTGTGTGAAACTTGACGGGTTTTCTGTGGTTCTGATGAGGTTCTGCTGGTCTGGGGGCTTCAGGTTCCGGATCACCTGGACCGGGTTCGTCTTCGTTCGGTAAAACTTCCGGAAAACAACGAAAAAACCCGATAATTTCCCTCAAACATTCAGCTGCAGAAACAAATCATCCAATTAGACCGAGTTTTGTTCCTCCGCGCGCATTGATATGAAAACTGTTCCTTCACGAAGCCGCTTTGATGTTTAATGAATGTTTGATCAGATTTTTGTAAATAAAAAAACCCGCGCTCTCCTTTCCCTCAAACCGCTTTTATTGACCCATTTAAAGGCCTTTAAAGCCGAACCAGCTCCGGATCAACCACTTAAAGGTCCTGCAGATATGTGCGCGTGCTTGTGTGTGTACGTGCGCGCGCAGAGGAGTGGGGAGTCCGCCTCTCTCTCTCCTGCACTACTTTTTTTTACGCACTTTTTAAGCGTCTTTGCTGCTGCAGCTCCAGGCGCGCGGCAGCAGCAGCAGCAGCAGCAGCAGCGGCAGCAGCGCAGCGGCCAATCACCATGTCCTCCCTGCCTTCAGAGGAACACACCGCGCTAATTAGGCTCGTGAACTAACAAAGCTGCCCGCACGAGCCCGCTGGAAGAAGCGCCGCCGCCGTCCATGGATTAAGTCCGGGAGATTTTCTTCCTCCGCAACTTTCTTTCCCTGCGCACAAACTTTGCGCCGTTTTTTTTTCTTCTTCTTTGGGAGTACTTTGTGTTTGCGCCTAAGCTGGGGACCCTGGACCCGCAGACCATGTTCCAGCCCGCGCCCAAGAGGTGCTTCACCATCGAGTCTTTAGTGGCCAAAGACAACCCTCCTCCCGCCGCGGCGTCCCGCTCCGAGGAGCCCATCCGGCCCGCGGCGCTCAGCTATGCCAGCCCGGGTCACATGAACCCGTTCCTGAACGGCTTCCACCCCGGCGGCGGCCGCGGGGTCTACTCGTCCAACCCGGACCTGGTGTTCGCCGAGGCGGTGTCCCACCCGCCGAACCCGGCCGTGCCGGTGCACCCGGTGGCGCCGCCGCACGCGCTGGCCGCGCACCCGCTCTCCTCGTCGCACAGTCCGCACGCGCTGTTCGCCAGCCAGCAGCGGGACCCGTCCACCTTCTACCCCTGGTTGTTGCACCGGTACCGGTACCTGGGCCACAGGTTCCAAGGTGGGTCCCTTTTTTTTAGTCCGGATCCAGGTTTTTACGCACGAGCGGTTCTGAGTGACTTTTTTTTATTATTTTTGGACCTCAGAGGAAATAAAAATAAATGGATTCGTTTTAATTTACTTTTTGATTMTTTTTAAATAAATTATTCGTTTCAGGAAAAAACTCTAAATAATCCAGATTAAATGAAGAATTAATCCCGGAAACATTTTTATTTTC
>NW_013952637.1:333918-335564 GCF_001266775.1 Austrofundulus limnaeus
CGCTTGAACTTCGTCCTCCGGTTCTGGAACCAGACTTTTACCTGCAGAACGGGGGAAAAAAGCGAGTTCAGGAGGGTTGTTTGTGTTTTTACGCACGGGTTTTACGCGCGTTCCGCGCGTAAAACCCGTGCGTAAAAACACAAACAACCCTCCTGAACTCGCTTTTTTCCCCCGTTCTGCAGGTAAAAGTCTGGTTCCAGAACCGGAGGACGAAGTTCAAGCGGCAGAAGCTGGAGGAGGAGGGCTCGGAGTCGCAGCAGAAGAAGAAAGGCTCGCATCACATAAACCGGTGGAGGCTCGCGACCAAACAGGCGAGTCCGGAAGAGATCGACGTCACTTCGGACGATTAAACAAAAACTCCAGAGACTTTTGTTTTTTGTGGACATGAAGGAGGGGACAGGGTTGGACAAAACCCGGGCTGGCACTGGCGCGCCACGCGGACACAAACCCACCGAAGCCAGGAGGACCCGAACCCGGACCCGGACCGGCAGCAGATCTCATCTAACTTTTTTTCTCCAAATCACATTTTTTTGCACTTCCCCTTCTTTTTAAACCAAGAAACCAAAACATCAAATTTTTCCCCTCTTTTTTTTTTATCAAACTGCATGTCCTATTTTTTTAAAAATAGTGCTTTAATTTGACAAGAAGGGAAAAAAAGAATCTAATTTTGGTTTTGAACTCGGATTTTCAGATGTTTTTTWAACTCATGAGTGTAAAAGTGATGTGAAACATATGAAGTAGGTGCTGCGTTCAGTGGGTTTCAGTTTCCTTTTGTTTTTTTAAAGAAAAAGAACAAAAAAAAATCAGGTGAATCAGATCCTAAAAGGCATCAGGACATTCCTCTAAAGCCAAAGCKTCATAAAAGTCAGGATTTATTCAGCAGAACAGAAAAGTAAAAAAAAAAAGAAGAAACTTCCGGTTCCATGTACAGCTCAGCCTCTTTTACAGGATGTAAATAATTTGTGTTCGTGTTCAGTTTGCTACGATTTTAACACAAAGTATACTTCCAAGAAGTATCTGTAATTGTCAATATTTTGTCAATAAAGTTTTATGAACATGCGCGCGCAGTCCAAGTGCGGCTTTTTCGGATTTTGCGCGGATTTTTGGGGGGATTTTTGTGCGTAATTTGGTGTTTTTCTGGCAGCAGAGACCCCCGGAACCCCCCCCCCCCCCTCCTGTGGAAGTGCAAATCAGTTTGGGCCAATTGTCATGCGGGTAATATGAGGAGGGGGGGAGGGGGGGGCAGTGGTCCACTTTAATCTCTTAATCCACAGATCCGAGGAGGAGGAGGGTTTGGACATAATTTAGTCCAATCTGACTCCCCTCATGACGCGATAAGGGAAGCTGAAAAATGGGATCTTTGTTTCCAACGAACCGAACCGAACCGAACCGAACCTTTCCCGCAGGATTTTTATTTACAAACATCAATAAAATAAAAACTAAAAACAAACATTTCAGATTTAAATGAAGCAGAAACTTTGGTTGAAAATAAAAAAAGGCTAAAAAGTTTTTTCTCTTTTGGAAACTTCAAAGAGATAAAAACAGAAATAAAATCTAAAGACGTCATCAGTTCAGTTTATAGTTTAGTTTTTTTAAAAGAGGAGAATAAAAAAAAAGCTTTATAACAAACCCGCGCTGTGAGGAGG
>NW_013952637.1:341411-344077 GCF_001266775.1 Austrofundulus limnaeus
CAGTAATGTTTCCCACATGTTGGACTGTACACCTGATAAAATACCTTCAGGCCTCTGCACTTTGGGAAAATCCTCATTTCTCACTAAATAAAACAAACAACGGCCTCGCTAAATATATAACATGTGAGAGCTGTCCTCGCTCTTCACCTTTGACCCCTCATCATCATCATCATCATCATCATCATCATCATCATCACTGATCTGTGGATGAGGCGTGCAGGAACCCAGGTTTTCTGCTGAGCTGCAGGTGAAGCACCTGTAAACACCTGTTCCTCGGACCTGCTGAGATTCTCCACGTTTCCTCCACGCCCCCCTGTAGGTGGCTGGGACACAAACTCCGCCCACTTCCTGTGACATGAGCGGTCACGTGCCGTCTGTTAGCAGAAATAATCAGAGTGGCGGGCACAGCTAACGTTAGCTTCACTAACCTCTAATCCACTAAACAAGAATCTCAGCTCTGCTAATGCTAACCGCTAAGACGACTGTCAAACCTGTTGTTAGTTTTCTATTGGTTTGATTCGAAGGTGGGCGGGATCATCTGTAGCAAATCAGCCAAACAGAGTTATAGCTCTGACTATGCTAGCTTAACCCTTTCAGAATAAAAGCATTTATTTGATCCACTTTGTATTTTAAAAATACTGTTTGAAGTTAGTCAAACGACAAATATTTAACACTGTATGTGGTCAGTTTTTATTTAAAGTTATTTTCGTTCTTTATGGACGCTCTTAGTTTGAAGTTTAGCAGCTAAAGATGCTACATGCTAACCACGCGGTGCCTGATAGGTTCTGCACTGCTTGTAAGAGGGGATAGTTTTTATTTAACTCGAGATAAATGGTATAAAAATTGATTCAATTAGTTTTTTTAAAGTGGACTTAAAGCGGAATCTAGTTTAGCTGAAGCTAATCAGTCCGCTAAGATTTTCCAAATTTAGCAAAAAAGCTAATTTGCTAAATGAGAAGCAACACTGTAAAAAGCATTTTTTTCTTTTACTTGAATCAACGTATAAATATGTTAATTTGAGATAACTAGAAATTATTAGTTAAAGGCTTCTTAACTATTAAAAGCTCAACTTTGTGCTCGTTTTACACACGATACCAGCAGGAGGCGACACATGCACCAACTAGCTAGTGTTTTAGTGTTTGAAGTTAAGAACTAAATTAGCGGAAACACGATTCTGCAGGCTGTAAGTGTTTATCAGCTGTAGCT
Organism: Austrofundulus limnaeus; assembly: GCF_001266775.1. Lineage (NCBI taxonomy): Eukaryota > Metazoa > Chordata > Actinopteri > Cyprinodontiformes > Rivulidae > Austrofundulus > Austrofundulus limnaeus. The sequence goes on from NW_013952637.1 coordinate 342,618, forward strand.
CCGCCTCCTGGCTTTATTAGAAAACGGTGGCCATTACCCAGCATGCAATGCACTGTGATGTAATTGGCCTTTCTCTATTTTCTCAAATTATATCTCTAATAGAGATGTAAACATTAATCAAGATAAATTTATAATGTTTTTTCACTTAAATTTACCTCAGATTTTCAAGTTGAATCAACAAACGTCTGTTTACAGGTTAGCTCTACTGTTAGCATGTTAGCAGGTTAGCATGTTAGCAGGTTAGCATGTTAGCAGAATCATGCACACTGTGGCTGCCCGATCCGAAGCATTGTTTTTAGCATGTAGCATTTCGCTAAACTGATGACAGAATTCATTGGACTTCAGGCTTTCATCACCTGCAGTGTTTCATAGAAAAAGTAACGTTTGCAATAGCTGTGGGTTTTTATTCCAGGAAAAAAGATAAGATGAGTTATAAAATGATTGTCCAGAAAGTAGTTTGTAAGTTATTATAAATAAATATACACACATTGTAAATCTGTATTTTATTTTATTTTCAGTGTTTTTTTCTCTAAATCGAGCTCATTCCAGAAGTCGAACACTCATCATGAGCTGACGGGACGGATCGGGCAGCCACATGGATTCTGAACTAAAGTTTATGTCACACAGGCCACACCTGCACATAGTTATACATGCAGATAGATGCACCTGTTGATTATTTCACATGTCAGTCTTGACACCTGTCCATTGCTACACCTGTTGATTGTTACCCACCTTGCCTCCTCTGTAAACATTAAAGTTTCACCTTGTCATATAGTTACTCTGACAGAAAACTACAGCTCTGATAAAAGTGCCCTCAGGTTGCCCTGGAAGTGCTACAGCTAGCTGCTGCTGCCTGTGAAACTGTAAAAACCAAGTGATGTGGAACTGCAGTCAGTGTGAAGTTTTATGAAAAGTTATATGAATATTTTGATTTTGAAGCTGTTTTAAAGCAAAATAAATCCACTTTGATCTCAGCAAACGTGCTAACTAGCTGTTAGCTCCTGTTGAGCTATCTGCTGCAGGTAAGATATTAATTTCTAACCTTCAGAAATGGTGCAAATATCTCTTTAAAGTCAGATAATTGCTCCTCACATTCCTGGACTCTTTGAAGTCTGGTGAATATCAGAGCTGCACCTGACCCCATCTGCTGCTGACGCTCGCCACACCTGGTAATCACACGCAGCGTGAACGCATGGAAGTGCACGTGAACCACGGGACGTGGCTTTGATGTGTGTCACTTTCTGAGGACAGAACTGAGTGAAGACAAGAGGCGGGAAAACCGGTCCACACACACCTGGTAAACACACACCTGGTCCAGACACACACCTGGTCCAGACACACACCTGGTCCAGACACACCTGGTCCAGACACACACCTGGTCCACACACACCTGGTCCAGACACACACCTGGTCCAGACACACCTGGTCCAGACACACACCTGGTCCACACACACCTGGTC
>NW_013952637.1:345693-349713 GCF_001266775.1 Austrofundulus limnaeus
CAGTGACATTTTCAGGAAAGCTCGTCTGCTCACGGCGAGTCACCGTGCACTGAAGTGAATCGTGTTTAGAAGGTATCGATAAGAACCTGATACCATCAGAATTCCTAAAGTCCTGTGATCACAAACTGTTTCCTCCTGAAAAAAAAAAAACCTCCTCCAGTGGCTGAATGTAATCCACAGCTAAAGAGTTATTGTTTACTCGGTGCACCACTCCCACTTCGGCTGTTTTTCACTGCAGGTTAGAGGGAAGGAAAGCATCTTATCTGCAGCCAGGAGAATTTATTAGTGTGAAAAAGATAATTGCTATTCATAGGCCACTGGGGGCTGATTTACAACCACTAATAAAGGATTCCTGAAGCCGTTCTTTAGCTGTTTTTATATCTGCAGCCCTGCCTGCAGCGTGTAGGAGAGAGAGGTCACGCTGCAGGATGAGGGATGGACCGGGCAGAACCTCCTCTCACAGCAATCTGGATGAAGACTGATGTGTGAGGAAGCAGCTGCCAGAAGACCTGGTCCAGGTCTGCAGGTCTGCCCGGAGCTGACAAACACCTGTTCTCCTCGACCTGTAATGAGTCTGTGGCCCAGATCCGTCTGAGCCCGTTCTGTCCGCCAGGCCCGGCTCGCCTAGAAACAACAATAAAAACTAACCCTTTTTTATTGGATGTGAGGAAAACCACCCGCAGCTAAAAGCTAACGCAGCCCAGCTATCACCTGGAACACAGGTACAGGTCTTTAAAAGGTCCGGACCAGCTGGGTTTAGGTGGGACAGGAAATGAAGAGTTCTGTGTTCTGTTCTGGGATGATCCTCCAGGTGACCTGCAGGCAGCCGGGCCTTCATCACATCTGAGGTCACCGGTTCAAATCCCAGGTGCTGCGACTTACAGGCTGCTGCTCAGCAACAGGAAACTTTTAACCTCGACTCGGAGCGAACGGCGTGCACGCTGAAATCAGCTGAAATCAGCTGAAATCAGCTGAAATCTGCTGAAGAGTTAAAGCTAAATCAAAACAAACAAGACTGAAAGCTAAAACCAGAAGAAAAACACAAGCTAAAGGCTAACACTGCAGCTTAAAGCTAAAAGTACAGATGCTAAAATGATTAAAACAACAGCTAAAAATGGAGAAACACTAAGTAAAACTTAAAAGAAGCTTAAATGTAGCTCAAAGATAAAAAAGCAGAAAGGTAGCTAAAAGCTAAAAATAGCAACGCAGTGGCTAAAAAATTAAGGAGCAAAAGAAATGATAAAATTACCAAAACTGAAGCTAAAAAAAGGCAGAACATTACAGCAACACAGAAGCTAAGAGCTGAAATAAGAAAACTGGTAGTAAAAGCTAAAAGTAGCAAAACTGTAGGTTAAAATAAAAAATCACTAACTTAAAGCTAAATAGGCAGAATGGTAGCTAAAAATAGCAACACAATAGCTAAAAGCAACGAGACCGAGCTAGAAGATACATGCACCAAAACAGATAAGATTATCCACAAGGTAGCTAAAATGACCAAAACAGGTAATAAAATTATTAAAACTACAACCAAAAAGAAGCTAAACCCATAGCTAAAAGTAATGCTAAAAGCTAAAACTACAGCTTAAAGCTAAAAGTAACAGAACAGATGCTAAAATGATCAAAACAACAGCTAAGAATGGAGAAACACTAAGTAAACTTAAGAGAAGCTTAACTGTAGCTTAAAGCAAAAGAAAAAAAGGGCAGAACGGTAGCTAAAATCTAAAAATAGCAAAGCAGTAGCTAAAAGGTGGACAGAGCTAAAAAATTAAGGAGCAAAAGAAATGATAAAATTACCAAAACTGTAGCTAAAAAAACGCAGAACATTACAGCAACACAGTAGCTAAGAGCTAAACTAAGAAAACTGGTTGTAAAAGCTAAAACTACCAAAACTGTAGGTTAAAATAAAAAAAACCTAACTTTAAGCTAAAATAGGCAGAATAGTAGCTAAAAATAGCAGCACAATAGCTAAAAACAACAAGACCGAGCTAGAAGATAAATGCACCAAAACAGATAAGATTATCCACAAAGTAGCTAAAATGACCAAAACAGGTGATAAAGTTATTAAAACTACAACCAAAAGAAGCTAAAACATAGCTAAAAGTGTAGCTAAAAGCTAAAACCATCAGAACAGCAGCTAAAATGATCAAAACAGAAGCTGTGATTAAACTGTAGCTGAAGGAGCAGAACAGCAGCTAAAAGCTAATAAAAAGGTATAAGAAGACAAAAACAGAGCTGAAGCAGAAACTTCAAGAGAACAAAGTTTATCAATCGTGAGTTTTAATAGTGAAAATATTTGTAAATAAACTTTAATATGAGCCGAAACCAAAGCAGCCGAACGTTTGGATAAACCAACAGCTAAAATAAGGAGTATTATGGGCTTTTGTGAAGACAGCTGATCAAAGTCATATTCTGAATTATTATTATTATTATTATTATTATTATTATTATTATAGTACTTCCTGCTGGGAGCAAACTTTGAAGCCGAAACCAGAACTCATGATGACTCAACACCGAGCCGACCCCTCCCACAGGATCAGAACCTTCGGTCCATCGGGGTCGCCTCGGGCCGCTCGTAAAAACCTCAACCTAAACGAGCGCTCGCCTCTGAAGCGCTGGACGTGTCTCGTCTCTTCAGAATAAAAGCCCTTTAGTCTTACAGCCACTTCAAAGACACGTTAAACGCCTCCTGAAGCCAGAGGAAACGTCTCTGCAGAGCGCGCTCACACAGGAACAATAAATCTGGATGAGTCCTACATTCCTCCTCAGATCATGTGATTTACCCAAACAGCAGCGCAAACTCTCCAACTCTCCGCAGAGCCGCCGTTACAGCCAGAGCACAACTTTCTGCTGAAAATATTTCAGGAGGGAAAGATAAGTGCACACAGCTGGATGCACTTTGGAGCAGAATTGGCCTTTTGTCGTAGGAAGGGATGTGTGGAAATGAAAACGCCGCTGCGTCCGAGCGGAGCGCTTTAAAATGCAGCAAAACAACTTGTGAGGAGTTTCTGGCGAGTTTTTCTCCTCTTCTGAGGGGAGTATGAAGAAGAGGAGCGTGCAGCTGGAGGCGTGCCAGCTCGGCCTCCTGCGGTTTTGCTCAGAACAACCTCGTCTCTGAGCGAAGCGTTGATTTAAAAGGCTATTTCTTCTTTCCTCGGCTTTAGCAAAACAAGCTCCTATGTTTGGATAGACCCTGTAAGCAGCTCACTGACCTGAGCAATGGGTCAGATTAAGTCAGACCCCCGCCCCTCCGCACCCACTCCTCCCCTGCTTTCGGCTCAGAGTAGCCGAAATGAGCTGGGGGGGAAAGGGAAAGTGCTCTTCAGGGCAGGCAGACCTGCCAGCCGGGTCAAGGGAGTTGCTCAGGAAAACAGGAAACTGACAAAAGAGACAAATGGTGGGTCTCACCCAAACACGAGTCTTTAACTGGTTTGTTAAAAAAGGCCGAACGTCTGTAATTACTGCGAGGGTCTCAGAGAGAGGCGATTTGTGAGATTTTATTTAGAAAATGGAATAATGAGCCCAGCTTGTGTTTATCCTGTCCAGACTGTTTGTTTAATAAATGAAGAAATGTGTTGATTCCTCCACACAAAGCTTCACTTCTCATCTGCACGTCTTCAGTCTGTGACAGGAAACTCAACAAAACTGTCAAAATAAAAGAGTTAGTGTTTAATTATAAAGATTCGTTAAAAATACAGTTTAGGATATTAGTCACATTTCAAAATGTTTGATCTTCGTTAGGATCACAGTCTTCAAGGCTTCCATCAGACATTCAGCCTGTCTGAAGGGAACAAAGAGCAGTGGATCGTTTAGTTGGGTCTGGTCATTAAGGTTGGTCTGGCCGTTTAGGTCGGTCTGGTTGTTTAGTTTGGTTTGGTTGTTTAGTTGGGTCTGGTTGTTTAGTTTGATCTGGTTGTTTTGGTCGGTCTGGTCATTTTGTTTGGTCTGGTCGTTTAGTTGGGTCTGGTCGTTTAGGTCAGTCTGGTCTTTTAGTTTGGTCTGGTCGTTTAGGTCGGTCTGGTC
>NW_013952637.1:349723-350840 GCF_001266775.1 Austrofundulus limnaeus
GTGTGTGTGTGTGTGTGTGTGTGTGTGTGTGTGTGTGGTGGGGCAACAATCAGATCTGAGGCGGTGCTTAGTGGTCCTGTAAAACCTGCTAAACTCGCCCTAATTTCCCCTGTTGTAGGAGACGTGTGAGTCAAAGGGCCAGGAACCGGTGGGGGCTTCAGTCTGTCAGTGTCGAGTTAATCTGAACCTGGGGCGGCACGTTCACTTTTGATGGAGGCCAGAGATAGGAGGGCCGGAGCTGCAGAGGAGAGAATGACGGATCGCCCACACCTGCGAGGGGCTGCCGAAAGTTACAACTCACTCCGAGACGCCCCTCTGCTCGCTGGGCTCCATCTGTCAGCAAAAACCCGGAGTCCACCTCTGTTTTCACTCATATTACACTGATTCGTCTTCTCACCCGTAAATCTCCTTCAAACAAAACTGCATTTTTTCCTTGTTTCCATAAATCTACGCTCCATTCTTTGATTCAGAATAATTAGGCTCCAAACTAAAGAAGAGGAATAAACTCACAAATTTATATTTTCCTCGATATTAGATTTTATTTCAAGCTGATAAAATCCTAAATAATCCTTCTGGAGGGAAATATGAAGCGTCACCCCTGGAGGTTTGCTCTCTTTGGACCCACATCTTGGTCCGGAGATTAATCTGTGCCATCAGGAGCTTTTCATTAACTTTTAAAGCCGGAATGATTAAAGATCTTCTCCTTTATTTGCACCGTAAAACACGGAGATCCTGAGCAGAGAGGGGGTCTGATTACAGCCAGGAGTTTATTTATCAAACTCAAACCAGCGTCGGAGACTAAACGTGTTGTTTTCTGTGTTAAAGCCCAGGTTCTGGACGGGTTCTGGGCCGGCCGTGCTGAAGGCGGAGCAGCTGTGAGTGGAAGCTTTCAGAGGAGCAGAGAGGAGAACATTAATCCTCCTCTTCTGTCTGTTTCATCTGGCCTTTTCCCGCGCTTTGCCAGGGAAACGCTCTCGCCTCGGCTGGCAGCTCAGACTGCACCCGAAGCACCGCACATCTGGATCTGAGTCAGACGGAGAGCTCCAGTGTGTGTGTGTGTGTGTGTGTGTGTGTGTGTGTGTGTGTGTGTGTGTGTGTGTGTGTGTGTGTGTGTGTG
>NW_013952637.1:351408-356534 GCF_001266775.1 Austrofundulus limnaeus
CATTAATCCTCCTCTTCTGTCTGTTTCATCTGGCCTTTTCCCGCGCTTTGCCAGGGAAACGCTCTCGCCTCGGCTGGCAGCTCAGACTGCACCCGAAGCACCGCACATCTGGATCTGAGTCAGACGGAGAGCTCCAGTGTGTGTGTGTGTGTGTGTTGTATGGACATCACAAAGCAAATGTAGAACCGGGCCATAAAATGGTTAAACGGTCTGGGAATCCAAAAATAGCAGCAGTATTGTTCTGAACACTCTGTAAAAAAACAAACATTTAAATCTAACTGCATGTAAATCATTTAAAAAATGTAATTGGTTTTATTTAATTATGTCATTTTTTAATTAGTATACCAGTTGTGTCATAAAGCAAGCAGGATGGACAAAGAGGCTAATCAAAGCTAGGCTAACAGTTAGCCAAACGAGGGCCCAACTCTTTAGCTAATACAAAAAGTTAGCTTTGCTAACTCAAAATTCACTAAATAAAAAAAAATTTTGCTAACTAAAACTACTAAACGTAATAAAAAAAATTATGGAAGCTAACACTAACAGCTATCTGCTAAAACGAGTCTGGGTCTCATCTTTGGCTGTGTCCAAAATGGTGGGCCGGGTCCTCAGAAGGCCAAATTCGTCGGCTCCATACGTCACAGCGCCGCGACGGAGGCCGTCCAAAACCGGACTCCTCTGATGCGTTCTTCTTTTGACCCGAATCGAAGGACTGGTCCGATGGATCCTTCCCAGCCCACCATCCCATAATGCATTGCGGCTCGACCGGAGATTCTTTTATGCTAGTAATGGTGAACGAAGCGAGAGAAAAAAAATGTTTTAAATAAAAATTTGGAGGTATAAAAATTAAAAATTTCTAGCGGTTGTATTTAATACTTTTGTCATTTGTATAGACGTGTTTTTACATTCTATTGTTGTCATAAAAAACATGAAATAAACATGCACCACAGGACAATAAGTTCTTCAAATATTACCTTTAAGTTAATTTTGTTTTGTGATAATAATAACACTAATAAACTCATATTTTTCTAATTTTGATCTAATTTTGCTTCTGTTTAACGTCGTCACGATTGCTAGATGACAGGACGTACGCCGGGGTAAGGACGGGAGGCTAGACCGTCCAAATTCACAGCCACTTTTTTCCGGTCTTCCCGGTCTACCAAGGACCGGCCCACCTCGACCGGGTAGGCTGGGTCTTTTGGAGGACCCGGCCCACCATTCTGGACACAGCCTTTGTCTCCTTTCAACTGAAGGTTGGAGGGACTGACACAAACCTGTTGATGTTAGCTTGTTGGCTTTTAGCAGGCTTAAAGTTGACAAAACCTAATTTAAAAGAAGCTAACAGTAAATACCCAAACAAGTCAAAATTAGCAGATGCTAGTATTAACCACTAACCATTAAAACGTCACGTCTTTGTTTCCTTAAATCTGAAGACTGGTAAGACCGACATAAATCTGTTGATGTTAGCTTGTTAGTTAGCTGTCAGCAGATTTAAAGTTGACAATAATAAAAGCTAAAAGTAAAGTCAAACAAGCCAAAATTAGCAGATGCTAACACTAAACAAGTAAAAATCAGCAGAAACTAATACTAAGAGCCAATCGCTAACCGTTAACACTACTGTCACAGTCTGTGTCACACATCTATGTCTCCTTTTAGCTGAAGACTGGTGGGACTGACAGAAACCTGTTGATGTTAGCTTGTTAGTTAGCTGCTCGCAGGCTTTGACAAAACCTAATTTAACAGAAGCTAACAGTAAACAACTAAACAAGTCAAATTAAGCGGATGCTAGCACTAAAATAGTAAAAATTAGTGGAAACTAATAAAATCGGCTAAGTGCTAACACATCAGTGGTAGCTAATACTAACAGCTAATTGCTAACTGCTAACATGACTGTCACAGTTTGCATCTTTGTCTCTTTGAATCTGAAGACTGGTGGGACTGACACAAATCTGTTGATGTTAGCTTATTAGTTAGCTGTTAGATGACAAAACCTAATTTAGCAGAAGCTAATCGGTCCACTAACTGGTTTCAAAGTTTGCTACAGAGCTGATCAGTGAAAACAAAAAATTAGTAGTTAGTTGTTAGCTGATTAGCGTAGCCACGCTCACCACTGCAACTCTTTCGCAAAAAACAGGTTCTCAGGTCAATTTTAACTTATTAATTTCTTTATTTCGGTTTGTTTTCTCAACAAAACAACAGTGTCAAGGAGCTCAAAATATATAACTTACTTATTATCACCAACAACAAAAAAGGCTGACAAGGCAGCAAAACATCCAAAAACTCTGGAGTCGACATCAGACATATTGTTGGACCAGTAAGAAACTGAGGTTGATGGGAAGAGTGGCTGCAGCTGTGAGCGATGATGCAAAAGAAACACAAAACATAAAACTAAACACTAAAGTCTGTAAACAAACAAACAAACAAACTGCAGATCCTTCCTCCCATCAGCTGTTAGACTCTACAACCATCACTGCTCCCAACAATCTCGATAAGCATCCATGTTTGTGTTTGGACATCAAATAACTCTATTCTATTCTATTCTATTCTATTCTATTCTATTCTATTCTATTCTATTCTATTCTATTCTATTCTAAACAAAGAAAAGGGCAGATTACGTCATCATCAGCCCCGCTTACATCAGACTTTCAACAGCTGCTTTCATGTTTATCATCTTCATCTCTGAACTCCAGAGATGAAGATATGAAGACATGGACGAGTCACTTGAGTCTTTAGAGCTGGACACTCAGCCTCAGACCTGAGACCACTCTACAAGACAAACACGTCCAGAACTGAGGGGACAGGACCTCTGAGACTCCCTCAGGGACCCGGAGATTCTGGATTAAAGCAGAGAAACGTTGTTTTCAGAGTCCCACCGAGAGCGAAGCAACAACTCAGGCCAAGCAACACGTCTGCTCTCCTCACAAGTCTGTGAGTTATTATCTGTGTTCCTGCAGAGAACCAGGTCCCAGCTGGGACCGAGGCGGGTCACGTCCAGCGTGCACGTGTCCTGAATGAGTCACGCTAACGTGGAGGTTTACGGGCCCTGCTCCCATGATAGACGCGTTAGCTTTACGGATGTTTTGAGTTCTGTGTGCAGCCTGTCGGAGGGTGCAGTCTATGAGCTGGAAACCTGAGCTCTCCCTGCAACTCTAATGGGACTCGTCCAAAAAAAAAAAAAAAACAAAAAACACTCGGTGATTGGTTCTGATGAGCGGCCTTTTTGGCTTCAGCTTCAGCTTTTAGCTTCAGCTTCAGGTTTTAGCTTCAGGTTCCGGTTTAAGCTTCAGCTTCAGGTTTTAGCTTCAGGTTCTGATTTAAGCTTCAGGTTCTGATTTAAGCTTCTGGTTCAGGTTTAAGTTTCAAGTTCTGGTTTTAGCTTCAGGTTTTAGCTTCAGGTTCCGGTTTAAGCTTCAGCTTCAGGTTTTAGCTTCAGGTTCTGATTTAAGCTTCAGGTTCTGATTTAAGCTTCTGGTTCAGGTTTAAGTTTCAAGTTCTGGTTTTAGCTTCAGCTTCAGGTTTTAGCTTCAGGTTTTAGCTTCAGCTAACAGATTGGTTCTGGTTCCAGGTTCAGGTTTAAGCTTCAGGTTCTGGTTTCAGCTTCAGGTTCAGGTTCAAGAATCGGGTTCAGGATTTAGCTTCAGCTTCAGGTTTTAGCTTCAGGTTTTAGCTTCAGCTAACAGACTGGTTCAGGTTTCATCTTCAGCTTCAGGTTTAAGCTTCAGGTTCTGATTTAAGCTTCTGGTTCAGGTTTAAGTTTCAAGTTCTGGTTTTAGCTTCAGCTTCAGGTTTTAGCTTCAGGTTTTAGCTTCAGCTAACAGATTGGTTCTGGTTCCAGGTTCAGGTTTAAGCTTCAGGTTCTGGTTTCAGCTTCAGGTTCAGGTTCAAGAATCGGGTTCAGGATTTAGCTTCAGGTTCAGGTTTTAGCTTCAGGTTTTAGCTTCAGCTAACAGATTGGTTATAGTTTTCCTGGAGTCGGAGGGTGCAGTCTATGAGCTGGAAACCTGAGCTCTCCCTGCAACTCTAATGGGACTCGTCCAAAAAAAAAAAAAAAAAAAACCCCGACTCGGTGATTGGTTCTGATTGGTCCTAAAGCGGACCTGTTCCAGTTTGAGGCTCTCGCTGAATAGACTGTGCAGGAACATGTCAGACGGGATCTTTATAATCGCGCCGTGTTGTGAAAAACAAATGAAGCGGCGATTCGAGGATCCCATTTCACACCCGGGCCCAATTAGGGCTGCTTTAAATAAGACGAGGCGCCGGAGCTGTCCTCACCCTCACCGCCGTCGCCATGGAACCTTCAGTTTATCAGCATGTGGCCGACGGCAGCAACACACCAGAGAGCCTGGCGCTGGAAAATAATGGGCACATCTTTACACCCTGCAGCCCTTTACACCTGCAAACAACGTCCTCGCCTCTAAAGTGGATGAGACGCCGGTGTTGGCAAGAAACAAGGCCGAGCGGATCACCTGCGAGCGCCGGCGCACCTCTCTGGAAGAGGCACCATTTGTGAACAGCTAACTGGCTGTGAGAAAGTGTTGCTGGGATATTTCGCCACACGGTGGGAGGACCAATCGTGTGTACAGCAGCGGCTCTGCTGGGATTAGCGGTGCCATTAAGTGGCGATGAGCTGCGGCGGGGGGCCACATCCCCGGCTCCCTCATTAAATCTCTGGCAGCTGCCCTTTAACGCCGCCACCGCGCCGCAGCACCACCGCGCCGCAGCACCACCGCGCTCACACACGGCGCGCAGCCAGGCCGACCAAGACCCCCAGCCTCCTAAACTGTAATTAAACTTTACTAAACTTTAATTAGCGCCGTTGTGATGAGCACTTATTTCTCCTCCTGTAATTGCTCCCAACGTTTGACATAAAAGACCGTTATTTCTTTTTACCGCTTCCAAATTCCCAAAAAGAAGGTTTGGGGGATTAATAGGGGAGCAACAACACATGTACCCGTATCAAACCGTATCGAACAGTGCTTTAGGTTCAATCAAGGGTGTCACTAGGTTTGAAGGACAAGGGGGGCTTAGCCCCCAGGAGACGCACAGAATTTTTGTATATTATATACTTGTATTGTGTGTGTATTCATTATGTGTGTGTGTGTGTGTGTGTGTGTGTATATATATATATA
>NW_013952637.1:358350-363296 GCF_001266775.1 Austrofundulus limnaeus
AGTTAAAAAGGCCATGGAAATTTTTCTTTTTTGTATCGAAAAAATATCGAACCGTGAGACTAAAGTATTGAACCAAACAGAATCGTGAATTTTCTGTATCGTTGCACCCCTAATAATTAATTACGGAACAAAAACATTGTTTTCTGCACTTTACTTCTGTTATTTTATTTACTAAATGTGTTTCCGCTGAAGCTAACGTTAGTCTTTTGGTTTCAGACGATAGCCGTGTCCACATTCAGGGGCTGTGTCCTTCCAAGGACCCGGTCTACCTGGTCTACCCGGTCCAGGTGGGACAGGTCCTTGGTTGACCATAAAGACTGGAAGAAAGTGTCTGAATTTGGACGGTCTGGTCTTCTGGTTTAATCCCACCCTTCCCCCGACGTGCATCCTGTCACCTAACAATCATGATGCCAAACAGACGCAAAAATAGATGCAATGATCAAAATATGACTATATTAGTTTTATAAATATCATAAAACAACACAATTATCTTAAAGGTAATGTCAGAAAATCTAATGGAGGCGCATGTTTATTTCTCTGAACCAGCCTGTTTGATTTCTGACAAGAATGACATTAAAATGTGTTTATAAAATGAAAAAAATCAAAAAGAAAAAAATTGTATAGGTCCTCTGGATGGTTCTTCTTTAGTGAAACGTTTCGTCTCTCCTCCAAGAGACTTCTTCAGTCTGATGAGTTTCAGGTGATCTCAGACTTATAAGCTCCGCCTCCACTTGGTGGACAAACAGGTTAGTCACATATAAAAGAGGGTCATCGACTAACAATAGGCTTGATTAGCCAACAAGGGGACTTTGAACCCCTGCTTGCATTCACTACATACACATAACACGACACGGGTCAGGTGATGGGGCACATGACCCTCTATGAACAATAGAGCTAATCAAGCCTATTGTTAGGCGATGGCCCTCTTTTGCATGTGAYTAAATARAKCTAAWMAAGCCTATTGTTAGGCGATGGCCCTCTTTTGCATGTGACTAACCTGTTTGTCCAGGTGGAGGCGGAGTTTATAAGGCTGAGTTCACCTGAAACTCCTCAGACTGAAGAAGTCTCTTGGAGGAGAGACGAAACGTTTCATTAGAGAAGAACCCATCCAGAGGACCAACTGATTTTAACACGACCACTGGAAACTTTTCATTTTTATACCAACAGATTTGATTAAAAACTGCTCTCCTTTCTCTCACCTCGTCAAAGTTTAGTTTGAACAGCTGATTTCAGCTGGAAGTAAGAAAACAAAAGAAGCAGAAAGAAGTTGAAATGATCAGACAACGGAGCAAAGAGTTCACACAGGCAGAAAAACAAAACACAAGAACAAAATGTTTGCTGAAAACAGCTAAAACAGGAAAATTTACAGAAAAATTGCTAAAAAGTAGCTGAAAAGCTGAAATTAACACAAAGATACAGCAAGAGCATGTTTGCTGAGCTAAGTAGTAAGAAGCTAAAATTACCATAAAAAGATAAATTTAGATGAAAAAAGCTACAAAAAGCTAAGAAAACAAATGAAAAGAGAAGAAATCAGCTAAAAAAGCAGAAAGAATTTAATAGATTCTGAAAAAGTTTAAACTAAGAGTAGCTGAAAGGAGCAAAAAGATAGTTGAAAAAGCAGGAAAAAAGCTACAAAAAACGAAATCAACTAAAAGAAGCATACAAACTTAAATTAGCAGAAAGAATCCGATAGATGCTGAAAAAAGTTTAAACAAAGAGTAGCTGAAAAGCAGGGAAAAAAAGCTACAAAGTAGCTAAAAAGGCAGAAATCAGCCAAAAACTTAAATCGGCAGAAATAAACTGATAGCAGCTGAAAAAAGTTTACATCAATAAAATAGCTGAAAGGACACAAGTTAAATCGTACAGTAAAGATTTATAAACAATATGAAATATTTTAAGGATGTTGAAAACAACTCCATTCATTTTTAAAGGAAAAAAAATGGCCGAAAAACTACAAGTTGCCGAAACACCAAAAGTCCGAGCAGCCATGGCGTAAATGAGCCGAACGTTCCGACACATGAACTGTTGAACGAGTTACGTCAAAAAACACGCAGAAGAAAAACGGATCGTCTCGGTAATAAGAAGTTTTTGACTCTTCACACATTTGATCTGAGTTCTGGTCTGTTTCTGTGGTTTTTGTGTTGCTCCGGTCCAGGTGACAGGAAGCTGAGGTGCAACCATGACAAAACAAAAACCTGCATCCATTCCTCCATCCTGTGAACTGAGATACTTTGATTAAAAACCTAATAAACACACAGGAAAAGGTCCTGGCAGGGTTTGTTTGCCAGCTTTGTATTTATGTTGCATTAATTCTGAGTTAATTGATAAAAACAATTAACTGTATCTTTTATTGGCTGAATTACAGACTAATGTTTAATAATAAAGTTAATTTTATTCATTTTCCCTCCCATAAAAACTAAATCTTGAAACAAATCAAATTTTACCTCAGTAAGTGAAAGTAAATTCTAGTTTAGGCTATAATGAGCATGACGGGAGAAAAAAACAAGATTAATCTGTAACTCTTGTCAATTTATCAGATATGAGTCTAATTTCAAGGCAATTAAAATCATCTCTTTCCTTGTTATTATTTTTTATTTCGCTGCTGTTGTTTTATCCACACATCAAATTTAAAACCGTTGTAACGGAGATGATTGCATCGAATCCACCTGTTTTCTGTGCGTTTGGTGTGATTACACGGCAAAGAGACAAAAGCCCACGACAGCGGGCCGCAGTAATTACTGCGAGTTAAAGTTTGTGCAGAAGTTTACGGCCGGTGCTTTCATCGTGGAACGGAGATGCAGCCATGATAGACGCCACACTGAGGCTTTTCTCATTACCTGCAGAGCCATCAGAGATCTCTATCCAAGGTTTCATATCTGAGCCCGGCTCTGGACATCAAACGGTCCACTAAACATTTGGCGTTCCTCGCAGACGGACTTCTCTTCAAAGCTGTTGTCTTTGTGCTCCATGAAGATGTAAACATTATCACTGTTGATGCGTCCCGTCGGCTCTCAGGGACGGTTTTATCACAACAAGCCGAAGAAATCGCTCACACAACTCCAGATAAATTAGCAAAAACGAAGTGGAAAGGCTGAAGAATCAGGAGCTTCGGCTGCTTTGTCTTCAATTAATAAACAAAATGTTTCTTCCAGTTTAGTCAAAAGTAAAGTAACATCTGCTAAATTTATGTTTTTGGTGTTTTTAGCCAATAAAAGCCTTTAGCTTTTAGCTAATGTTTTTCTACATTTAGCTCTTAGTTCAGTATTTTTATTTGTAGCCATCAGTGTGCTTTTTTTGCTGGAAAGTTGTTAGTTTCAGCTAACGTCTTATTAGTTTTATCTAGTTATTTTCTGCTTATAACAGTTTTTACCTTTAAGAACATTTAGCTACTTTTAGCTTTTAACTCCGTTTTGTCATTTTAAGTTACTGGTGTGCTTCTTTTAGTTTTTAGCTAACACTTTGAAACCACTCGCTTTGGATATTATCATCCATTAAATGGGCATTATTAGCTGTTATCAGTCCCATAGAATGGCTTCAGACTGTCATCTGGTTGGTATGATGCATAAAACCACTAAGGTTAATTTTAGCGAAAATGACACGGGCTACGAGAAAGTAGACCGGACTCCGGCTGTAGCAGATTGTTGCATTCCAACATATATGGCACTGGTAACCCACTAGGAGGCACTGTCGGGACATTCTGAAGCCATTCAATGGGACTGATAACCGCTAATAATGTCCATTTAATGGACTGATAACATCCATACAGGCTGTTGAAACTATTAGCTAGCCTTATGATGTAAGCTAGTAACTCTTGGCATTTAAGGCTAATTTTCTGACTTTTAAGCTTTTATTTAACATTTCTCTACTTTTTTAGCTGTCTTTCTGGCAGTTTGTTAACTTTAGCTAACATCTTGATACTTTCAGCTAGTTTTTCTGTAGTTTCAGCTAGTGTTTTACCAATTTTAGCTCATCTATTGCTACTTTTAACAAATGCTTTTCTGCTGTTAACCAGTATTTTCTTACTTTTACATTTTATTTAGTAGTTTGTTCCAGTTAGCTTTATAACTTTTTCTGCTTCTAATATTTTGGGAATTTTAGCTATTTTATTTAGCTTTTGGATCTGTTTTTCTATATTTACCTATTAGCATGATTTTTTTTTAGCTTTCCAGCTGGTATTTTGTTACTTTTTGCTCGGTTTGTAATATTAGCTTCTAGAATTTAGGGAATTTTATCAATTTTCTTTAGCTTTCAGTTAGCATTTAGTCACTTTTAATTAGCATTTAGCTACTTTAATTAGCATTTTGCTCATTTGAGTCACATTTGCTCTGTAGCTTCCTTTTAATCTAACCAAATCAGTTCCAGCAAATTTTTTTTTTTTAGTTTGGACCCATTTATCTTAAAATCTATTCTGAGCTTTAAAGTGAAAATAATCACTTAATTATCAAAGCAACAATCAGTCATATAAAATCCTTGAATTTGTGAAACATTAGCCCTATAAATAATAGATTATTTAAATGTGTTTAAATGTAAAAGGTGAAAGTGTTTCTGAGAACAAACTCATCAGATCAGCTGATTATTTCTGCTGCATCCTGTAAAACAGGTTTAATAAACAGAATATAAACGATGACTCTGAACATTTCACAGGATTATTTCTGAAAAGCAGAAAAACATTCAGCTTATTAAATTTTCTCGCCCGTCTCTGCCGGTCACCATCAGTCATTTAACTTCAGAGAGTCAAAACAAACCGACGCACCTGTACAGTTTTATTTATTCTATTTAAAACAAGTAAAAACCTGGTTTTAAAGTGAAACTAATCCTGTTTTTTACTTTTAGTGACAGAAATATTTGTGTACAATTGGCCGTTTACTGCATCGTTTGAACAAACCTTTTTATTTTTGCGCTTTCTGCACGCAGACACACACACACACACACACACACACACACAC
>NW_013952637.1:363761-370243 GCF_001266775.1 Austrofundulus limnaeus
CTGCGATGACAGCCGTTAATCGCAGTAGTTTGTCGCTGCCCGTGTGTCGAGCCCTTTAGCAGTGGTGGGCACAGCTAGCCAAAACAGTTAGCTTTGCTAGCTCATAACCTGCTAACTAAAAATATAGCTTCACCAACGATAAACATGTAAAAATAAATAAATAAACAAATAAAAACAGCTAAACAAGTAAAAATTAGCGGAGGCTAGCATCTGTACTAACGGTGTACATCGTAATGCTAACGCTAACATTGTTTGGTTAGGAAGTAGCAAAAAACTAAAAAAGAGTCATGGAATGTTTTAGGGTTAGATAATGTAGCGATGTTTTACACAGTTTTTTAAAAAGGTTGTTTTATAAAAGTAAATAATAAAAGAGTAAGTAAAAATAAGTGGAGGCAGGCCAGCATCAGTGGTGTTTGAGGTAACGCTAACGTCATTTAGTTCAGAAAGCAGCAGCAAGCTAAACAAAAACAGTCATGTAAAGGTTTATTATTAGCTAATATAGCATTCTTTTACACAGGTGTGATGTTTTTAAGAAAGAATTGTTTTATAACCCTGAAAAACAGTAAAAACAGACTCTCATTTGGCTAGCTGTTAGCCTAATCTGGATGAAAACTTTACTCTTTTTCTCTAATCTCTGTGCTCCATGACTGATTAGCACAGCTAACCAAAAACAGTTAGCTTTGCTAACTCTTAACCTGCTAACTAAAAATATAGCTTCACTAATGCTAAATGTGCACAAATAATAAATAATTAATAAAACAGCTGAACCAGTAAAAATTAACGCAGGCTAGCATCAGTGGTGTTCGAGGTAACGCTAACATTGTTTGGTTCAGAGAGCAGCAGCAAACTAAACAAAAACAGTCATGTAAAGGTTTATGATTACCTAATGTAGCATTCTTTACACAGGTGTGTTTTTTTTAAAGAATTGTTTTATAACCCTGAAAAACAATAAAAACAGGCCCTCGTTTGGCTAGCTGTTAGCCTAATCTGGATGACTTATTCAAGCTCTGTGCTTCACTGATTAGCACAGCTAACCAAAACAGTTAGCTGTGCTAACTCAGTCTGCTAACTGAAAACATAGCTATAATGCTAAACATGTTTTTAAAAAATAGTGAAAGCTCTGACTGCTGCAGGGGCGTGTCTTAGAGAGAGGCTTTTATACCAGAACACAGCCGCTGTGACGAAACCGTGGAGAAGACACGTCACCGTGGAGAGCTGTTAACCAATATGTAAATTAGCCTGCAGTACCACTGCTCTACCCATATGAGCAGCAAAAACACATTTTACACCAAATATTACAGATTTGAACAAATACGCACAAAAACATCAAAATTAGCACAGAAACAGTACTATATAACATTTTAGACACATTCTAGACAGTTTATCAGCTAAAAAAAGTTTATTTTGGGGTAAGTTACTCTTTAAGGTTGGCAATCCCTATTTTAGCAGAAGTTAAATGATCCTCTATTGTTGTTCAAAGTTAGTGAAAGAGGTAATCTGCTAAACAAAAAATTATCTCTGCTTTTAGTAGTTAGCTAGGTTAGCTGAACCACGGGTAAAAAAAAAGGTAAAAATCTGTTCCCACAGAAGATCCCTTCAAGTGTTGAAGCAGAAGCATTTGAAATCGTCACTTCTCTCTATGTTTAGGTTGTCTGTGCAGAAGTCAGTCAACAGTGCAGATAGCACGTATACAGTACTTCTTACACAATCCCCTCTGCAAATTATTCAAAAATCTGTATAAACAGAGGCAGTGTCAAAATCCCAGGCCTTTTTGAATGTTAATGAAACGGAGGTGTTGGAATGTCAGAAATCTGTCCAACAATGATAAGAGTCCAACTCCTGTTTACAGCGAGCGCGCCTCAGAGTGCGGCCTCATTTACGTGTTAATGTGGGGAGGCAGATAAAGACCGGAGGAGCGATCACATGACCTGTCAGAGAGTCACCCTTTGAACCAGGCTTGATGCTGCTGAAGTGTGTGTGTGTGTGTGTGTGTGTGTGTGTGTGTGTGTGTGTGTGTGNGTGTGTGTGTGTGTGTGTGTGTGTGAGGGGAGGAATTAAAGAGCCTCGGCAGGTTTACCAGCTTTCAAACATAACTCACTCCACTCTAAGTCCTCATGATTGTGACAGAGAAGAAAACAGCTGCTGTAACACAGGTTCACTGTGGGAGTTTATTTATTTATTTTTGCTCGTTTATTCAGTCACTTAACGAGTTAGCACCGATACATCTTTGTCAATGTTTCTCCTGAGGTTTCACAATAATCATTATGSTTTGACCAAAACAACTATAACTCCATCTCTAATGAGCACACCATGATTTTTATTTAATCTCAGGCTTAAAGGGTGGCTTATGGGGGGCGAAGTGCAAAAATAAAATGTTAAAAAAATGTCAAACATATTATTTAGCTCACTTTGAGTTTCAAATCCTTGTTATTTAGCTCATTTTTACTAAATGTTAAATTCAAACATTAAATATTTTGTTGATATAATATGATGTTTTGGTAGTAAGTTGGACTTGTTTCTGGTGAGAGTTGGACTCCACCAAGGTTGTCCTTTATCACTGATTCTGTTCATAACTTTCATGGACAGAATTTCTAGGAGCAGCCGAGGTGTTGAGGGGATCCTTTTTGGTGACCTTAGGATCACATCTCTGCTTTTTGTGGACGATGTGGTCCTGTTGGCTTCATCAGATCCTGATCTCCAGCTCTCACTGGAGCGGTTCRCAGCWGAGTGTGAATCGGCCAAGATGAGGATCAGTGCCTCCAAATCTGAGACCGTGGTCTTGAGCTGGAAACCGGTAGGGTGCCTCCTCAGCTGGCCTGGGAACACCTTGGGGTTCCCTCAGAGGAGCTAGTCCAAGTGGCTGGAGAGAGGGAAGTCTGGGTCTCTCTGCTTAGGCTGCCGCCCCCGAGACCTGACCCCGGATGAGAGGAGGAAAACGGACGGACAGACGGTATTTTATCCCCGCAGTCGACAGTCTTGCTGTTTAACTCCAGACCTGCTGGTTTGGTCTCAGACGACGCAGGTTGTGGTTTGAAGTAAACGCGCTCTGACAGCTGGTGAGTGTTGGTTTACCTGAGCAGTTTGTTCAGACAGGAAACAGATCTAACAGGGATTRTATTTTTGGATTTACACCAATCAGACACCAAATAAACACAAATGTTTTTCTGTCTGCTGGATGTGTGTTTATGCAAAGTAAGCTCTGAGGTTTTACCCTCAGAACTGATCATTAGATAATGTAATAAATTTATTTTAGCAGTATGTGTACTGATATTTTTCACATTTTAATTTTAGTTATTGTGTTTATTAAAAAATCCTACCTCACATAAAAGAAGCCAAAACTATCTATAAACAGTGTTTTCTGTTAAATGCTGACTCAGCAGCTTCCATTTTTTGAAACAAACCCATTTTTAGCACTTTTTAATAATTACTTTTCAAAAACAAAACCTTATTTACAAAAACACAATAAAATTTCTTCCAGTACTTTAAAAACCTTGTTTATTTTGAAAATCTGCTTCAGCAGCTGGCTSTGTTCTTGTGCTACTTTTATTTAACTTTTATTACTCGTAGCTATCATTCTGCTTATTTTAGCTACTCTTTTGCTACTTTAGTTTGTAGCTAGCTTGTTGATACTTTGAGTTGTGAGACTGTGAGCTAACATTGTTTCTACCTTTAGCTTTCAGCTACACTTTAGCTATATTTAGCTAGTTATTTACTACTTTGTACTAGATTGTTGCAACTTTAGCTTCATCTAGAGCTACATTTAATTAACCCTTTGCTGATTTTAGCTATATTTTTATATTTTAGCTAGGCTTTTACAACTTTTAGCTACTTAATTACATTTTACTTGTGTTTGGCTACTTTAGCTTCATCTAGAGCCACATTTATTTAGAACTTTGCTGTTTATAGCTAGCTTTTTGATGTTTAGCTAGCCTTTTGCCACATTTAGATTTAAGCTAGCAGTTTGCAACTTTTAGCTAGTTAATTAGTAGTGTTTTCCTACTTAAGCTTCAGATAAATATTGGCAACTTTTAATTAGCCTTTTGCTGCTTAAAGCAAGCGTTTTGAAATTTTATTAGCCTTTTGCAATTTTAAACCACTTAATTACATTTTACTAGTGTTTAGCTACTTTAGCTTGATCTAGAGTGTAGCTACATTCACTTAGCCTTTTGCTGCTTTTAGCTAGCTTTGATATTTCAGCTAGCCTTTTGTCACTTTAGCTTTATGCTAGCATTTTGCAACATTTTGCTACTTAATTAGATTCCATGTGTTTCATTACTTTAACTTTGTCAGACTTAAGCTACTTTAGCCTTCTGCTGCTTTAAGCTTGAGCTAACTTTGTCTATTTAGCTATTAGTTATTTACTTTTTTAAACTAGTTTTCTCTCCTTTCCACTGGCCTTTTGCTTCTTTTAGCTAATTTCAGTTAAACTTTTCCTACTTTTAAGTTGTAGCCACAGTTTAGCTGTCTTTGATCAGAAACATAAAAACAATCTGGACAGAGCGATCAGGGCGTATCTGATCTTGGTTCGACCACTTTGACTAATACTGGATTCTGATTGGGCGGATTATTTATCAGCACTTCCTGGATTAGTTCTTTGTTGTATAAATAGCAGTAAAATAACATCTAGAATCAAATATTTACTGCGGCTCACTAAGGATTGTACTTTCACTCAGTGAAAACGGAATCATTAACAGTGGAGGTGTTTTTAGGCTCCGCCCATTTAAGAGTTCTGGGGCATCCTGGACGTTCTTCGCCTCGTCCCTCAGCCGTTCAGCCGGCGGAGCCGTGTTTGACACACTTGTAGCTCCTCCTCAGAGTCATCCTGTCACGTCTCACGGTTAATGTTCCTGAGAGTTAAAGTTTGGACGGTGGTCGCACTCGTTCACTCATTCACACCTGCTTACAGTTTGACAAACCCGTCAGTGTTAATGCGTCGATGATTGCTCTCATCATTCATCAGAACTTCACAGCCGTTGCTTCAGCTCTGGACTCATTTAGTCGTGTAAAACCTTTTTGTTTCATAGTGTTGATGGTAAAAGACACAGGAAGTAAGAAATGACTTCATCTTCTACCTCTCGCCTCAAGGGGCGGGGTCACATTCAGAGCTCACGATAGGCCAGATTTATAAAACGTTTCTCTTTTTCCTCTGATTTCTGCACAGAAATGAGTCACTGCGAGGTGTAAACGTTAAATAAACCATTAATTCAGGGCAGATTGAGAACATTCAGGTCGTCATCCGGTGTCTTATGAAGAGAATTTAATGTTCAAAAGTTACCTTCATTTGGCAGCAAAAGCTGAGTAAAAGTGTTAAATAGATCAGCTGAACAAGCTAAAATCTAACCRAACACAATCATTAAACATGTCTGAACTTTTATCAGCTCATTTACCTGCTGTTGTTTTTCTACCTGTTCMTGTAATCGACTCTTTACGCTGCAGAAAATAAAGAAATAAAATCTTTACTGATCCTCTTTCCTTTAAAAAGGGTTTGGCAGCAACAAAAGAACCCCCCAGAGTTCAGAGCYGGGTCAGACCAGAATTACTCCGAGTGGTGAATCGGCATCGAAGGAATTTTTAAATTTCCTGTTTCCCCAATAATTCAGCTGTTGTTACGTCCTTGTGCAGCTGAACCTCGGCTGATCGTTTCACAATACGGCGGCTCTTTGTGATCGAAACAAAATATCACCTGCACAACCGAGAAACGCTGAGAGAGTGCTGAAATCTACAGAAGAAGCTAAAGCTGATTGGTAAAGAAGCAAAAGTCTAGCAAAAACAGTAAAAATCTCCCTAAAACAGCAAGAAAGATGCAAAACATTAGGTAAAATGAGCAAAACACTAGCTATAGGAGGCAAAACACTAGCTATAGGAAGCTAAACACTAGCTATAGGAGGCAAAACACTAGCTATAGGAGGCAAAGAACTAGCTATAGGAAGCTAAACACTAGCTATTGGAAGCAAAACACTAGCTATAGGAAGCAAAGAACTAGATATAGGAAGCAAAGAACTAGTTATAGGAAGCAAATAACTAGCTATAGGAGGAAAAACACTAGCTATAGGAAGCTCAACATTAGCTATAGGAAGCAAAACACTAGCTATAGGAGGCAAAGAACTAGCTATAGGAAGCTAAACGCTAGCTATAGGAAGCTAAACACTAGCTATAGGAGGCAAAACACTAGCAATAGGAAGCAAAGAACTAGCTATAGGAAGCAAAGAGCAAGCTATAGAAGGCAAAACACTAGCTAAAACAAGCAAAACATTAGTTATAAGAAGCAAATGTCTAGTTAAAAAGAGCAAAACACTAGCTAAAATAAGCAAAACTCTAGCTAAAATATGCAAAACACTAGCTAAAAGGAGCAAAACACTAGCTATAGGAAGCAAAACTCTAGCTAAAATAAGCAAAACACTAGCTAAAATATGCAAAACACTAGCTAAAAGGAGCAAAACACTAGCTATAGAAAGCAAAGAATTAGCTCAAATAAGCAAAAC
>NW_013952637.1:371969-373738 GCF_001266775.1 Austrofundulus limnaeus
GCTATAGGAAGCAAAACACTAGCTAAAATAAGCAAAACACTAGCTAAAATAAGCAAAACACTAGCTAAAATAAGCAAAACACTAGCTAAAATAAGCAAAACACTAGCTAAAAGGAGCAAAACACTAGCTATAGGAAGCAAAGAATTAGCTAAAATGAGCAAAACACTAGTTATAAGAAGCAAAACATTAGCTAAAAGAAGCAAAGTATTAGCTAAAACAAGGAATACACTAGCCAAAACAAACATACAACACTAGCTAACAAGCAAAACACTAGTTATAAGAAGCAAAAGTCTAGTTAAAAAGAGAAGAACACTAGCTATAGGAAGCAAAACATTAGCTAAAAAGAATAAAATCAAAAGGTTAACTAAAAGCTCAAAGAAGCAGAGGTAGCTAAAAGTACTGAACGCTTAGCTGAAACTAGCAAGACAATAGATAAAAAAGTACCAAAAAGAAAGCTAAAAATGTGAGCCAAAAGGCTCCAAAGGCCAGCTAAAAGCTAAAATAGAAAACAATTGACAGTATTTAAGAGCAATAATTTCAAAGCTACAAGTAACAAAAGGGTAACTAAAATGCCTAGAACAGTAGCTAAAAGTAGCAAAAGGAGAGTAAAACAGCCAGAAGCTGATTTTAGATCAAATAATGGTTTTCAGATATGAATATATTTCAATGAGGAAATTAGTTGAAATAGTTTAATATTTTGAAAAATCCAAAAGTTACAAAAAAACAAAATTCCCATCCCCTGAATCAGCCGAATATTTTTGATATAAAACAGCTAAAACAGCGCAAAGTCCATAGAAGTGGCTGTACTGAAAATAGGCATGAACAGATAAACTGCTGACTCAGCACTCAGAGTTTTTTTCTGCCTCTTGTAGCTTTCAGTTTAGGATAAAACAGCTAAAGAGGAGCCGAACACAGCGAGCCGTAAGTGGTTTTATGGCGGTGGTGTCGACTTCCAGGCCTGCGGGGCCGGTCCCCCCCCCCCCCAACACAACCCCTGCTCCTCATCGCTGCTCAGGGTCAAATAAATCAGCTGCCACTGCAGGTGCTGACCTGCTGTTTATTAGCAAACGTCTGAGAGATGGGCTTTGAGAAAAGGGGCGGAGCCAGAGAGAGGTGGTCGGGGGGTTACAGCGCTCGTCTTGGCTCATCAGGATGATTTAACGGCTCCTCCGGGAGGCCGATGAGCTGCCCTGAAGAAACAAATACCAATAATTTTTTACAAGCCTGCAGAGCGAGGAAGGAAATGAGCTTTTGATCTTTTTATACCTCATTAGAACGTATCAATTTAGGACAAGGGAAACATTAAAACACAGCTTAAAAAAACAGCTTAAAAATAAAATACAGCTAAAAAATACAGCTTAACGTTTTTACTATGTCGATTCTGTCGCTTCGCAAAACTTRACAAAACTATATTAAAACAATAAAAATGTAATGTACGACGTGTGAGAGGCACGAAGAGAGTCGAGATTAAAGGAAGCGCTCACATGGTAACACTTCTTTAAAGGCAGGCAGATAAACGGACTGAAAAGTGAGCCTCAAACAAACGGTCGCTGTGCAAAAACCATGAGTCGGATCTGAAAAATTCTCGACCCTTTAGAAGCAGGAAGCTCTGACGGTCGTCCGTGTCTGTTTTTTTGTGTTTTGACAGTGTTTTTTAATATCATTTATTTCATTTAATTAAAACAAATTTAAACACAACACAAACACAATATTAAATGAAAAGGAGCAGAAAGAAGAAAAATATCTTGTAACGGCCCCTTTTCAAACAA
>NW_013952637.1:374046-376309 GCF_001266775.1 Austrofundulus limnaeus
GGGGTGGAGTGATACTGGCAATAGCAGCACTGTAGGAGGGGGACAACTGAAAACGGAGGCCTCCACCTCTGTTTAATGATGGACGGTCTTTCTTCTTAGTTACTTTTAGCTTACCTTTTTATACTTTTAGTTTTAAGCTAATCTTTTGCCGCTTTTAATTCTAGCTATGCTTTTTACTAGCATTTTGCTTCCTTCAGATTATAAAGCACCTTTTCATGTTGTTAGTTTTTAGCTAACATTTGGCTACATTTAGCCGCTTGTTAGCAGTTTGCTAGTGTATTATTACTTCATTTAAAGAGCTCTCAGTGTATTTTTATGGGGACAATTTTTGTAAATATTGCTAAATCAAAAAGTGTAAAATTTCTAAATGAGTTGGATGTTTAGATGAGCTAACAGATGTGAAAGCTGACTCAGCATTAGTGACCCTGTAAAATCTTCACGAGTCATGATTTGTGGCAGCTGTTATCAAAGTGTCAGATTAGGTGAAATAAAACATCAGTTAAAGTGATTTATCAGCAGCRACTCATCTTTAACACCTCCATGTTTTTATCAAAGTGCCGTCTTTAACAGAAACTTCCTGTCRGCCGCTCCACAGTGGAGGCTCAGATCCGGTTTGTTGGCCGGGAGCTGAGGTTTGACGGACAGGTAATAAACCAACAGGTTGAGATGTCACCCTGAGGTGCAGCTGTCAGGACATATACTGCGTCTAAAAGGTAAAATGTTTCGTCTTTGTTCAGCTGGTGTTGCTGGGATTAGAAATGTGTTGAAGCTTGATGAGTTTTGGTAAAACCTGTTAGCCACTCAGAAAACAGAAACAGTTTTAAATTAAATCTGATTCATGTCAGCGGAGAGCTTTAAAACTCAAAACATAAAATGGATATTTTACTTTAAATTACTTTTTTAAATCATATAATAAAACATTTATAAAGTAAAGGACCAACCGTGTCCTGTGAGGCATGAGGTGTCCTCCTGTTACACTGTTAGAGCCTGGACAAGACACTGTCCACAGAGGGAGGAATGGATGATGGATGGATGGATGGATGGATGGATGATGGATAGAAGGATGCATGGATGGATGGAAAGAAGAATAGATGGATGATGTATGTATGTATGTATGTATGTATGTATGGATGGATGGATGGATGGATATATGGATGATGGATGATGGATAGAAGGATGCATGGATGGATGATGGATAGAAGGATGGATGATGGATGGATGGATGAGGGATGATGGATGATGGATGGATGGATGGAAGGATGGATGATAGATGGATGATGGATGGATGGATGGATGGATGGACGGATGGATGATGGATAGAAGGATGCATGGATGGATGATGGATAGAAGGATGGATGGATGGATGGATGGATGGATGGATGGATGATGGATGGATGGAAAGAAGAATAGATGGATGATGTATGTATGTATGTATGGATGGATGGATGGATGGATGGATGGATATATGGATGATGGATGATGGATAGAAGGATGCATGGATGGATGATGGATGGATGGATGGATGGATGAGGGATGATGGATGATGGATGGATGGATGGAAGGATGGATGATAGATGGATGATGGATGGATGGATGGATGGATGGACGGATGGATGATGGATAGAAGGATGCATGGATGGATGATGGATAGAAGGATGGATGGATGGATGGATGGATGGATGATGGATGGATGGAAAGAAGAATAGATGTATGATGTATGTATGTATGTATGTATGTATGTATGGATGGATGGATATATGGATGATGGATGATGGATAGAAGGATGCATGGATGGATGATGGATGGATGGATGGATGGATGAGGGATGATGGATGATGGATGGATGGATGGAAGGATGGATGATAGATGGATGATGGATGGATGGATGATATTTGGACAGATGGATGGATGAAAGAAGAATAGATGGATGATGGATGGATGGATGGATGGATGGATGGATGGATGGATGGATGATGGATAGAAGGATGCATGGATGGATGATGGATAGAAGGATGGATGGATGGATGGATGAGGGATGATGGATGATGGATGGATGATGGATGGATGGATGATATTTGGACAGATGGATGGATGGATGGATGGATGGATGGATGATGGATGGAAGGATGATGGATGGATGGATGGATGATGGAGAGATGATGGATGGAAGGATGGTGGATGGATGGATGGATGGATGGATGGATGGATGGAGAGATGATGGATGGAAGGATGATGGATGGAAGAATGATGGATGGATGGATGG
>NW_013952637.1:380367-381988 GCF_001266775.1 Austrofundulus limnaeus
TATGGATGGATGGATATATGGATGATGGATGATGGATAGAAGGATGCATGGATGGATGGATGATGGATGGATGGATGGATGGATGAGGGATGATGGATGATGGATGGATGGATGGAAGGATGGATGATAGATGGATGATGGATGGATGGATGATATTTGGACAGATGGATGGATGAAAGAAGAATAGATGGATGATGGATGGATGGATGGATGGATGGATGGATGGATGGATGGATGATGGATAGAAGGATGCATGGATGGATGATGGTTAGAAGGATGGATGGATGGATGGATGGATGGATGATGGATGAATGATGGATTGAAGGATGATGGATGGATGGATGGATGGATGGATGGAAGGATGATGGATGGAAGGATGATGGATGGATGGATGGATGGATGATGGAGAGATGATGGATGGAAGGATGGTGGATGGATGGATGGATGGATGGAGAGATGATGGATGGAAGGATGATGGATGGAAGAATGATGGATGGATGGATGGAAGGATGATGGATGGAAGGATGATGGATGGATGGATGGATGGATGATGGAGAGATGATGGATGGAAGGATGGTGGATGGATGGATGGATGGATGGATGGATGGATGGAGAGATGATGGATGGAAGGATGATGGATGGAAGAATGATGGATGGATGGATGGAGAGATGATGGATGGAAGGATGATGGATGGATGGATGGATGGACAGATCACTTTATACAGAAACACATTGTATAAAACGTTGTAAATATTTTGTATTAGCCATGGCGGCCATCTTGTTTTGGGTTATTTTACCTAAAATCTGTGAAAAGCTTCATGAGATATTTTACTGAAACACAAACAGACTTATTACATAACTTCTGTTTCATCATCAGTCTCCCTTCCTCAAATTACACATGATTGACAGGTATTTTTTCTCAGTCTCATTAATGTCAAACTGTATTTCTTTGTCGTCATATTAGCATAAAAAACTCATTTTTCTCTTTTATCTGGTATATTTCAGGGCGTGGGGAGCCGTCTGTAGAACTAAACGCTGTTAATCCAGGCCCGGGGCCTCAGACAACAGATACAAACATGCAGCTGCTTTAATTACAAGCTTTTATACAAAACAAACAAAAAGCCACAAGTTGGTGTAAAACAAGCAGCCTCTGAGGTTAGAAACGGTTGTTACGTTTCTCTGATATCTGCCGGGATAAAACTTCTGTAAACGAGTCAAACATCAGATTTATTGGTTTTAAAAACATAAAAATATAAATGTTAAAACACTACCTTGTACGTAGACAGGAAAACCTTTGAAAACGACGCTTTTCTTGTTTCATGCTCCACGGCTGGTTTCCTGTTTGTGGTGCAGAAACGTTACAGCGCCACCTTCAGGCCTGGCAGAGTCACTGCAGGCTTCAGGTTCTTGGTGTTTCTGTGTGAACAAATACAGAAACAGTACTGCCTTTGAGTATTTAAAAAATACATTTTCATGTCAGACTGGACAATACTGACAAAAATTTATCTAAATAAACCACGATTAATAGATGACAACAGAGCAGTTCGTAGTTAAAAATGCGGCTAGCGAGGCCTAGCATTGCCAGGCCACAGTCCACCTGGATAAAAGCTGAGTCTTCTTT
>NW_013952637.1:383746-385626 GCF_001266775.1 Austrofundulus limnaeus
TTTTCTTCTTTTTCTCAAAAAAAAAAAAAAAAAAAGCATTAGCTCTTTGCTGCAATGAAATATTAATTTCTGACCAGTAATGGCAAACAATATGGATTTTCCCAACCCTAATCCACAGCTTTATGTATTTTTGAACAAAATGTCGACACAGCTACGTCACTTTAAAAACTCAAACATGAACGAGTTTTTCTACGTTTGTATTTTTGTTAATAAATAAGAAACTAAAAACAGCTCAAGTGTGTTTTTTTAAACATACCCAGAGCTGTTTTATCATAAGTTTTTATAACCGTGCTGTTTTTTTATTCCCCTTTTATCCTCAAAAACAACTTTAATCTTGACTTTACTTAACTTTAACCCCAACATTACGACTTCGACATAAAAACACAGATATCCTGATTTAATGTCTAAGTATTAAAGCTCAGGTGTAAACTCCACCTGTGTGAATCTTTAATTACTTCCTGTTTCTTGAGTCATCGAGTTGAATGGTTTCTGTTTTGAAGTTGATTGAAAGATTCAAGTCTTCGTCTGAACAAGGTGTGTCTGTCTCATGCTTCAGTAAAGCCCCCCGCCCCCCCTCGGCACAAAGATCCACTCTGTTCCGTCCCACCCAGCCGAGCCCGGCGTTTCCAGCTACTGATTGTATTTTATGAGTCCTAATTGAGACCGACCCGGCCTCCTGGAGGCTTCGTTTCATTAGAGGGGAATCAGGGCCGGTCCCTCCTGCGGGCCGGGTGTTCGTCTGCTGACCTCCACCTTCACAGGACGGTGAGGACCACGTCTCAAGTTCATCCTCTCCTGGGTGGTACGGGTCTCAGTTTACCCCCACCTGTCCGCYGAGACCAGCCGCTCCTTTCAGTCCTCGTCCTCCAGGTTCTCCTTAACAAAACTCTGAGCTTTACCGAAGAGCAGGCCGAGGTCCTCTGAGGGAAAACACGACGACACGTAGAGATCAGCCGAAACATAGCTGAAGACAGCTGAAGGAGCCACGTCCTGAAAATCCAACTCTGGAGAGGATTTAGATGCTTTCAGCCAAAACGTAGCGCGAGCGCCGAATAAATCCTCAGAAAAAGCTAAACTGAAGCAGCCAGATGCTAATAGGAGCCGAACAACATCTAAAAACTAAAAGGAGCAAAGTGCTAACCCTAAATGTAGCAGAACAAAAGCTAGAAGATAGGTTAGCTAAAGCAAAA
Organism: Austrofundulus limnaeus; assembly: GCF_001266775.1. NCBI lineage: Eukaryota > Metazoa > Chordata > Actinopteri > Cyprinodontiformes > Rivulidae > Austrofundulus > Austrofundulus limnaeus. The sequence goes on from NW_013952637.1 coordinate 384,937, forward strand.
GCAACTCGCTAAAAGCTAAATTAGCAAAAGTTTACTTCAAAATGAAAGTAACCWCAAGCTAGCTAAAATCTAAAGGTAGTAAGAAGCTAGCTTAAAGTAGCAAAACACTAGCTAAAAACTAAAAGCTGCAAAAGGCTACCTAAAATTCAAAATGACAAAATTGTATCTGAAAAAAAAGACCTAGCTAAATGATAAAGTAGCAAAAGTATAGCTAAAAATTAAAAGTAACCAAAAAGTAGCTAAAAGCAAAAGGTAAAAAAAGTAGCAAAGTAGCAAAGCACTAACCAAAAAAAGAAAAAGTAGCAAATTGCTATATAAAAACTAAAAGTAGTAACATGCTAACTTGAAGCTAAAGGTGATAAACTGTGAGAGCAAAAGGTCAGTTAAAGTAGCTAAAGGCTGGCTAAAAGCTAAAAGCATCAGAATTGAAGCTAAAAACTGAGCTGAAGCAGATTTCAAAGAGAACAAAAGTCTTAATGTTTTTCGATGAAGTTATTTGTTAATAAAGTTTATTTTTCTGAAAAGTATCAAAGTTACAAAGACTAAAAGTCACAGCGCCCATCTCCTGAACGAGCCGAACGTTTTATTATCTGAACAGCTAAAATAGCACCAAGTCTAACAGGAGAGAGACAAGATCAGGGTTTCACTGGGAGAAAGAAAACATATCTACATTTATAAACTGTATAATAA